>NW_007060325.1:388139-503653 GCF_000164805.1 Carlito syrichta
TATATGAGTGAGAACATGTGATACTCAGATCTTTGTTTCTGTGAGAGATCACTCAGTATTATAGACTCTAGTTCCATCCAAGTTGCTGCAAAATTCATGATTTTGTTCTTTTTTATGGCTGCGTAGTATTCCATCATGTATATGTACTACATTTTTTTAATCCAGTCCTCTTTTGATGGACAGTATGGTTGCTTCCAGGTTCTTGCTATTGTGAACAATGCTGCGATAAACATACATGTGCAGGTATCCTTTTTATAGAGTGATTTGAGTTCTTCAGGATATATTCCCAGTAGGGGGATTGTGGGGTCATATGGGAGGTCAATATTTAGAGCTTTTAGGGATTGCCATACTGTTTTCCAGAGAGGTTGCACTAGTTTGCACTCCCACCAACAGTGTAGAAGTGTTCCCTTTTCACCACACCCTCTCCAGCAACTGTTATTTTTTGAGTTATTGATAATTGCCATTCTGACTGGAGTTAGGTGGTATCTCAGTGTGGTTTTGATTTGCATCCCCTTGATGCTTAGTGAGGTTGAACATTTCTTCATGTGTCTGTTGGCTGCTTGGATGTCTTCCTTTGAGAAGTGTCTGTTTATATCTTTTGCCCGCCCACTTTATAATGGGGTTGTTTGTTTTTTTCTTTTCAGCACGTTTGAGTTCCTTGTAGATCCAAGATGTTAAGCCTTTGTCGGACCTGGAGTTGGCAAATACTTTTTCCCAGTCTGTAGGCTGTCTCCCTGCTCTCTTGATGGTTTCTTTGGCTTTGCAGAAGCTTGTCAGTTTAATGAGGTCCCACTTGTCTATCTTATCTCTTATGGCCTGTGGGTTTCGGGTTTTGTTCAGGAATTGGATGCCAGTTCCAATTTCCATGAGGGTATGTCCTTCATTTTCTAAGGTTCTTATGGTTTGAGGTTTTACATTTAGGTCTCTGATCCATTTAGAGTTAATTTTTGTGTATGGGGATAAATAGGGGTCCTGTTTCAATCTTCTGCATGTAGTCATAACTTTTTATTTTTTAAAGTCAGGGTATCACTCTGTAACCCAAGCTAGAGAGCCTCATCCTTCTGGGCTCTGGCAATCCTTCCACCTCAGTCTCTGGAGTAGCTAGGACTACAGGTGTGTGCCACCATGCCTGGCTAAGTTTTTGATTTTTTGTAGAGATGAGGTCTCGCTATGCTGCCCAGGCTGGTCTTGAACTCCTGGGCTCAAACAATCCTCCCACCTCAGTCTCCCAAAATACTGGAATTACAGGCATGAGCCACTGTTGTCAACCATCTATCTTGCAACTTTTCTTTCATCTGAAACATATATCTTTATGCTGTATTATGAGAGTTTTTCTCAGATTTCTTCACTATGTTTAATCTATATCCAACTTATCCTATGTGACTATATATTTTCTTTCTAGAATTTCTGCTTAGATCTTTTTCAAATCAACCTGTTCCTTTGGGTATTATATTTGCTTTCTTTATCTTTTTTAAGCATACCAATGTAATGATTTCTGTTGTTCTATTACTTCTATTTCTCAGATGAAGAGTCTCCTAATTTTTTCACTTGCTGAACCTTCCTCAGGTTGGCTAGTTTCTTCATGTAATTTGAAAGTTTTCTCAGTAAACACATCCTCATCAGGAGCTGTTTTTAGTGAAGATTCAGTGTACCCTGTCTTGTTGCATTTTTCTTCTAAGATGATTTTGTTCTGCATCTGACAGAGTTCTGCAGGTTACATTGCCTTTAGCCCATTTGCCTTACTTTAGGTCCTAATAACATACACGGACTATGAATTTGGGCCACATACCAATGTGTGGTTCTGGCCTGAGATTCCAATTTTTTTCAGATGCCTATTTCTACCTATGTTGTCAGGAGATGGCAAATTACTTTGCTACTTTTGCAGGCCAGAGGTATGTTTTCTAGTCCCTATTTATAAATAAGATTGTACTTTATTACCTTGATTTTATACAGGTAACTTCATCTCGGCTCCCCACACTCATGGGATCTTTGATTTAAACTCTCCTTTCTGTATTGGTATAAAACTTCAGCCCCAGGGCTTATATCTAGTTCCGAAATCCCCAAAAATCATCTCAGCTTCAGCTCACACTTATGATTTTGTGTTTTCTCTTATTCAGACAACTAAACTGACTGACTTGCTTTCTCTCTGTCACTTTCTCTCTCTCTCTCTCTCTCTCTCGTCTCTATTTCTATGCCTCACTTTTTCTTATTTCCTTAATGTAGCTATGATTTCCAGTTTTTGTTTCATTTTACCCAGCATTTCTATGTATTTGGAACAGGAAGGAGAATTATTTCACACCAGCTCAGTCTGCTTTATTTGCTGATATAATCTCAAAGTATATTAAATATTAAGTAAGACAATTGTGTGCTTACAACATTGGAATAGTGCCTGACATATATACTATAACGCAATTGATAGGTACTTAATAATAGTCAACTTTCATTAACCACTATTTGCTAAAAATGGTTTTAACTCCTTTATGTATCTTTACTGATTTACTCCTCATAACAATTTTATAAGGTTGGTGCTATATCATTCTATATTATTATTTTATTGCTGAGGAAATCAAGGCATAGGAATACTAAGTAATAGGATTTTAAATTTAGGCAATCTGGTCCAGAGCTATTCAGCTTTTTTGAGATATATTTAAATACAATAAAATTGACTAATTTTGAGTGTAGAATTTGATTCAAATATATATAGTCGAGTAACCACCACTACAATCATTATATCTATTAGAATATTTTCATCACCCCCAAAAGTTTCCTTTTGTCCCTTTGAGATTAATCACATCCCTCTACCCCCTCACCTTTAGCAAACACTGATCTGTTTTCCACTATAAAGCTGTCTTTTCTAAAATTTTACATAAATGGCATTATATACTATTCAGTGTCTGGCTTTTGAGAGTCCCTCATAATGTTGCAAGTGTTAGTTCTTCATTATTTTAAATTTCTGAGTACTATTTCTTTAAGTTTTGCTTATTAACTCATCAGTTGATGAACATTTGAATTGTTTCGAGTTTGAGGTACTCAAAATTAAAACCACTATGAAAAATCACATACAAATCTTTAGGGAGACATATGTTTTTATTTCTCTTGGGTAAATATCAAGGTGTGAAATTACAAGATTATATGTCTAACTTTTAAGAAACTGACAAACTGTTTTTCTGAAGTGGCTGTACCATTTTGTATTCTCACTAGCAACATATGAGAGTTCTAGTTGCTTCACATGCTCCCCAGCACTTGTTATTGTTAGTATTTTTAATTTTACTCATTCTAGTGAGACTGTTATAGTATCTCATTATGGTTTCAATTTGCATTTCCCTAATGACTAATGACATTGAGCATTTTTTTCATATGTTTAATTTGTCATCTACAAGGGAAAATGTCTTTTCAAATTTTTTTACCAATATTTTAAATGAATTATTTATCTTTTACCTTTACTGAATTGTAATAGTTCTTTATATATTCTGAAAATAAGTCCTTTACCAAATATGTAATTTGAAGATACTTTCTCCTGTCTGTGCTAACTCTTATCTCGCTCCCTAGACTGTCCCTTAATATTTATTGAAATTACTGAGTGCAGCGGCCCGTGCGGCTGTCTTCAAGGGTCCCGAGAGAGAGCAGTGAGAGGTTAAGAAAGACACATACACAAAGGCATAAAGAAAAGCTGGGGCCAGGTGGAACACTTTCCTCTGATGGAGAAGTGGCCCCGAACTAGCTCAGCAGGTTTATTTTATAATCAAGCACAAGGGAAGTTGGAAGGGATTCAAGGTCTGTGAGGGAGCTACAACGGAATTACGTTACTACCTAAGAGGCGAGCTGTTCTGTGGTTATCTTATTGTAGCTAAGACTTTATCTGTATTATGTGTACCCCAACATGTGGGCATCTGAGACACCGTTTCATGTAGCAGGCTGCATTCCTTACAGCCTGGCTTTGGCTAGAATGCAGAGCTTCCGAGCGAGGCCGTTGCCTACGAGCTTGGGGTACTTAAGGCCTGCTACAGTGGCAGTGCTCGCCTGCTCCACGCATCACATCCGCTCCCAACAACTGAGAAACTTCTGTAGGGTAATGGCCCCTTCTATTAGCATTTGAAGCTTTAAAAAAATGTAAGAAAACCCTATTGAAGAAAACCCTGTTTGAAGACCCAAAGTTCACATTTTTTACTACTAATTAAATCTCTTTCATTTTGGTACAGAACTGAACAGCCCTTGCTTAGATTTGAAGAATTGATGAGATCACAGCTGTGATTACCACTGAACTCTGTCTTTACCATACAGTGACAATAACTAGACAATTCTCAGCTATATAAACACTGCCCTGGGCTACTTGCCTTAAAGCACCCTGTTTTTAATTTACTGGTTGTTGTGTTTCCTTATGGAGAAAGACAGTTTCCAGCAGTTAGAACTAGAGAAGAGTGGACCTTCCAAAAAGACTACACCCAAAAGGATTATCCATTTTGTTGATGGAGATGTCATGGAAGAATACAGCACAGAGGAAGAAGAGGAAGAAAAAGAGGAACAGAACTCGAAATCAGCACTTGACCCTGTAAGCTCAGAATGTCAATATTCATGAATGAGAGATTGAACCAAACAAAATCTGTAGAAAACATGGTTTTAAGCTAAGTCCTTGGTTTCTTTGTTGGCTTTCTAGGTAACATGATTTTGATAATATTGTTTTTCTCATCTATGAAGAAAAAACGGAACTTTTTATAAAGCACCTTGAAACCTCAGCATAAAAGATTTTGCAGTCACCATTCCTATTTATTCCTGGCCCCCCTCCCGGAGTTAAACTTTCTCCATAACCATTCCTCTTTTTTTTTGAGTTGGAGTCTCACTCTGTCACCCAGACTGGAGTGCAGTGGCCGCTCCCGGCCACCGCAGCCTCGACCTGCTGGGCTCTGGAGATCCTTCCGCCTCAGCTTCCCAAATAGCTGGAGCTACAGGCACACACTACCACACCCAGCTAGTTTTTTTTATTTATTGTAGAGATGAGGTCTCACCAAGTTGCCCAGGTGGGTCTCGAACCCGCGGGCTCAGGCAATCTACTCACCTCAGCCTCCCAAAGCGTGGGATTACCGGCTGAGCCACTGAGCCTGGCTACCATTTCTCTTATTAAGTACTCTAACTTGATTTCTCTCATTTTTTTTTAGTCTAAACTTTCATGGGGGTCCTACCTACGGTTTTGGGCAGGACGAATAATAAGAACCTCAATTTCTAGTAAGTACTACTAAAGTAGTATTTTTGTTTGTTTGTTTTCTGTCTTAAATATATACTGATAGACCCGCAGAGTCTGATGGGATTTCCAATGGCTTAGTGTACTTCATGACATTCTGAAGAAGTAATGATGTGGTGACTTCTAAGCCTATGCTTGAACAGTCCTTAAAGCCTAGAACCTCATATCTTCAGACAGACCCTTTAATCTTTTGCCAACTCTTCTTAGTGAATTCTTTCTTTCTTTGGCTCAAATTTTGTCTTTTTTTTAAAAAAAGTTTGTTTATTTTGAGAGAAAGTTTCACTCTGTCAACCAGGCTGGAGTTCAGTGGTATGATCATAGATCGCACCAACCTTGAACTCTTGAGCTCAAGGGATCTTCCTGCTTCAGCTTCCCAAGTAGCTGAGACTAGAGCCACATGCTACCACACCCAGCTAATTTATTTTTATTTTGTAGAGATGAGATCTCACTATGTTTCCCAGGGTGGTCTCGAACTCCTAGACTCAAGCAATCTTTCTGTCTCAGCCTCTAAAGTGCTGGAATTACAGGCTTGAATCACCATGCTCTGGCTTCTTCTTCTTTTAAAGTTCTTTCCACTGATTCTATTTGTCTTTCTTAGAACCATACAAAAAACTGATCTAGTTTTTCTTTCAAAAGACAGAATTTCAAATATTTAAAGATTATAGTCAGTCTTCCCTGAGCTAACCCTTCACCAGAATAAACTTCCAGGTTTTAAAGAAATTATTGTTATATGACACAGTTCTAAGTTCTTTCATGATAATCACTCACTTATAAACATAAACTTTATTGACCCCTTGCAGGGACGTAATGAATGGACCAAGTGACTATTTACAACAGCTAAAATCCTAAATCTTACTTTGCTTGACTTTCACCAATTTTCTTTAGAGCACAATCAGCAACATCTAGTTACTCATTTCCTTCTAATTTACATATCTTGTGAATATGATAGGGAGGAAAACTACTTTAAGGATCTGAGAAAATATAAAATGCAGCTCTTGGGAACTGGTTTTAATTCATTCATTTAAAAACCATGACTAAGTGCCTAAAATATGCTAAGCACTGTGCTGGACCCTGGGACACAAGGAAATACAGTCTCTGCTTTCAAGGAGCTCAATACTCAGTGGATGATATAGACTAGTAAACATACCAATAATTATAATTAGTTGTCACAATTGTCAGGATAGGAAAAGCATAGAGACTATGGCCTGGGAGGTTGGGAATGCTGACATATGGAGGAGACACCTTAAGAGAGCTGTGAAAGTTTGACTGGCTGAGCCAGTCTGAGGACCATGAAAGTGATCATGGAGTCTTTAAATTACAGCAAAAAGTAATAATGAGGTTATTTAGTCAGATAGTATAAGCCTTCAGATATAAGTGCTTTTACACAAGGGTGGCAAGGTTGGTGATTCGGGAGTTATGTTTGGGACCCTGGTAAATATCAACCCTACCCTGACCACAACACATGGACAGAAAAAATGTTGTCTCCCAGAAAGATCTATGCTTTAGTTAAGGCAAGATTGTTTGAAGAGGTGACATATTTTGGAGGAAAGAGGTCATAGCAGATTAGGTCAGGCAAAAGAAGCAAAACTCAATATGGAATTGAGAGCATGCAGAAGACAAACTAGGGTGACTTGCATGTTAGGCTTTGACTTAAGTCGTGAGCCTCGTTGCCTTCGGGTTTCAAACAGAACTGTAATGTTAAGTGCTTCTGCCTAGGGCTTCAAGAGTGTAGTAGAAGCATAAATATCCAGCAGTCAGTGCCATGATCTCTACACAGAGACTATAGATAGAGTTGGAACCCAGATGACACAGGTAATTAATTTTTTCAATTTAAAATTCTAGTAAGTTATAAATAGAAAAGCTTCCTAAGATGTATTCTAATATTTTTTAAATGTCTCTTCTACACATTTACTAGGCATTCTGGCAAATAAACAGAATAAAGAGATAGAGTGTCTTTGAAAAGATAAAACAACATCATTTTGATGTACTCTACGAGCAAACAACATCATTTTGATGTACTATACGAGCACCATTTCAAGAGGTAGAATGAGCCAGGGGAATTAGCAAGTCCTATAATTGGAAGGGTGGGGAGGTCAGAAATTCTTTAATTTTAAAAGAAAACATTTCTAGGCGACACCTTCAGGAAACCACTCTTTATTTATGCTAAACCATCCCTAACTCTAATAATCACAGGACTGAGCCTATAGGCCACCTTGCTACTGAAGGTAGACAAGGAAGGCCTTAAACTACTTCTTTTTCAGGTTTCCAATGAGTCAAACTTTTATTTTAAAGCACAGGCATGCACATGCATGCTGTATCACAGCTTTAAAAAATAGTGGGTTTTTTTGAAATGAGAATTCTTTAGAAAAAAATAAAGTATACCTGGGTTTCAGAGGCTTTGCAAGCCTTCAACTACTTCTAAGGAGTGTCTTAATGCATGGAAGAGTTTCTGATGTGTATCTTGGGAACACTGGATTGAGTTTGGGGTATTATTTGAAATATATACCAAGAGCTGATGTTCAACCGATATGCATGGGGAGGAGCAGTATCTGTTCCAGTTGCTCAGCACCCATGTGATACCTGTTGTTACGTATTTTGAAACTACCTTCTGATTATTCATCTGGAAAGGACAGTTTAAATACAATCCCCTATATAGATTGAAGATTTGGAAAATTTCCTCTGAGTCCTAGAATTTCTTTGAGAGTCCAAGGCAAGTTAGGTGTGGTAATAGATCACTTGCAAGCAAGTTCAAACTCTTGGCACCTACTGATGCTAAGCTTTTTAAAATTTCTTTATATATTTTTTAATTTAATAGAGATGGGATCTCACTATGATGCCCAGGCTGGTCTTGAACTCCTGAGTTCCAGTGATCCTCCTGCCTTGGTCTCCCAAAATGCCAGGATTACAGGCATGAGCCACCATGTCTGGCCCTGATGCTAAGCTTTAGCTATTAATTCATTTTACCCAAGTGTGTGTTCTTTCTTTTAGCATGTGAATTCCTTGGTGGAGGATTTGCTGTTTTCTTTGGTCTCACTCAACCCAAATATCAGTATGTGTTAAACGAGTACTATAGAATACAAAATAAGGTATGTGACACCCTGACGGGAACACCAAGGGGCCTGAGATGGGACTGTTGAGTTATTTGCTCCAACTGCAGGTTGATATAGAAAAATATTTTCCCACCAGCTAAGAATGTACCACGATTTCACTGAGCACCCATAGTCAGAACGACTTATTGTGTCTAATGCTCCTCGCCCCATGACTGTTCTTTGTACTTGCCTTTTGCTACTGTGAAGTTAGGATGTCAAGAGATGAGTTGTAGAAGAAGTTGATAGAGTGTGAAGCCTGAGATTGCTTAAAGGAGAAACTTGTTACATGGGTATCTATACAAGGGATGGTGGGAAGGACTCAGAGATATTTGGCTGGACAGTTAAACTTTTCATTATTTCTCTCCAAACCAGGAAAGTGACAAGAAAAGTGAAAGGAATGGATCAAAGGCCCAGGCAACTGAGGTTTCTAATGAAACGTGTCACTTGGAGGCTGAAGGCCCAGAGTATGGGACCAGATGAAAGGACACAGCAGAGGTCATTCCTTGGAGGATCTAACCCAGGTGCAGGTCCCAGCACATGAGGGCAGCAGAGGCTATAGTTCCCCTGGATCTCTGTTTCTTGGCCAGTGATTACCATGGCAACAGCACCGCAGGTCGCACTTCTGAGCCAGATCTGATTCTAATCTCCATGTGATTTATTCTCAAGCATCCAGGAATTGCAAGCAGTAATAAAAGAAATTTTGGATACTTTCTCAACATACATTTTTATTTATGTCACACCACTCCGACTCCACCCCAGTGATCCAAGCCCTGTTAGCACTGACAGTTGTACAATAGTATAAATGCCATAAGGAACTTTGGGTCTGGGAGTTTTGGGCTGAAATCCTCAGTCATGGGACTAGGGTACAGTAAAGAAGCTCTGTTTCTTGGAAGAAAGTTTGGGTACCACAAAGTACCAAATTTTGGTAAATTCCCTTTCAGGATTTGATGTAAGGTGTGTACTTGCAAATAGTCATCCAGGCTTAGTTGAGGCTTGCTTTACAAAAAGCGATCAATGCTACTAGCTCTGTTACAAAATCTTTATTAAAGTGTTTAAGAATTAGGTGTATTTCTTTTTTTTTTTGAGTCGGAGTCTCACTCTGTCGCCCAGACTGGAGTGCAGTGGCCGCTCCCGGCCACCGCAGCCTCGACCTGCTGGACTCCGGCGATCCTTCCGCCTCAGCCTTCCAAGTAGCCGGAATTACAGGCATGTGCTACCGCGCCCGGCTAATTTTTTGATTTATTGTAGAGATGAGGTCTTGCTGCCCAGGCGGGTCTCGAACCCGCCGGCTCAGGCAATTCACTCACCTCAGCCTTCCAAAGGTGCGGGATTACATTCTGAGCCACAGAGCACGGTAGAATTAGGTGTATTTCTTTCCCCCAGATTAAAAAACAAATAAATAATATAAGCTCTAGAAAAAATATGTTTTTAATGAATGACTTTTTGTTTATTTGTCAAGAAAATGTCAAAACTTGAAAAGATCAGACATGGAAACTATAGCTAGATAACACAGGTTGTGCTGGCCAAAGAGTAACTAATATTATAGAAAAACATAGAACTTGCAGTAATAAGACCCAAAATGAAGTTTCAATTCTACCATGTATTAGTTGTGTGATTTTAGGTGTCCAGGTTTCTGAGCCCATCTTTGTTTTTTTATTTATTTTATTTTAAAGATGTGGGGTATAAGTCAGGGTTGGGTACATAAGTGATCTAGGCATAGGTGCAGTTTGGGCCTCCCATTGGCCCTCACTTTGCCTGGATTAGGATCAGGCACCCTGACTGATTTTATGTGCCCTCCCCCTGACGGGCAGTGTCCCAGTACTGCTAATCCCTTTCTTGTAGAATTATGATAGGTGTTCAGGGTCCACTTATGAGTAAGAACATGAGCCCTAGTCTATGTAAAACATGGGTGACAGTTACTTGTTCCTCAAGGGTTATTGTTTTTAAAAAATGAGTTAATAAATGTGAAAACATTTTTTAAACAGTGAATATTCATTGCTAATATTTATCAACGGCTACTATAGACTTATATTGATGGTCACCAAAAAACCATGCCTTCTGGAATTCATGCCCTTTGTAATTCTATCCACATTGACTCTAGGCTTGGCCATGTGACTTGCTTTGGCCAATGTGACAGTAAATGTGATGAAAGCAGAGGCTTGATACTGGAGCATTAGGGCCTGTCCTCTTGGAAAGCTCCATGTCTGTTGTAAAGAAGCATGGGCTACACTTCTGAATGATGAGAGGCCATGTGAAGAGAGTTCCCCAAGGTTGAAGATCATCTCACACATTCCAGCTCCAGCCAAGCTCCCAGCCAAATGAGAGAAATTCTGCACTCTTCATGGAACAGATGAACCATGTAGCTGAGCCCAGTCAACCCACAGAATCATGAGAAATAATAACTCATTGTTGTTTTAAGTTCTGAAGTGATTTGTTATGCAACAATATATAACTGAAATAATAGCTCTAAGAGAAGAAGAAGTTGGAACTGATTTAATATGAAATCAAGGACAGAATTAGGACTGAAGTATAATATATGATTGGTTGACTATACTAGGATAAGATTCATTATACTGCACAGACAACTCCAAAATCTCAATGTCTTAAAACAACAAAAATTTACTTCTTTCTCAAAAGAAGAGTACTGTCAGTTCAGTAGCTTCCCAGACACATGTTCTCCACATGTTGGCTCAGTGCTTCTTGCTTATTTGGTCTTACATTTTCTCCATACTGTGATACTCGTTGGAGCTGTAAAAGCAGAAGTTGAATGGAGTGTTAAGCACTAGCAATCAAGGTCTTCACTAAGAATGAATCATGTCATCTCTGCTTATGTTTCTTCCACCAAAGCAAGTCACATGGACACAAGTTTACAGATGTGTGAGCTTCTTAAGCTGAGAAAAGGAAGCACTTTCTTCTAGTGACATAGGAGATAGATAGGCTCAAGAGTCAATGTGATATTGATTTACTCTCAGCTCTGCTGACTTTATAACCCAGTGGTCCTGTGCAAATTACTCAACTTCTCAGTGTTCTCATCTGTAAAACAGGTTTGATACAGGAAGCAAATCTAATTTAAGCCAACTTATGCCACAAAAAAGCAATTGTTTTAAAAGTATACTGAGGTATCTCATGAACCTCAAGGGCAGATAAGACTCAGTAAGGTTTGGAACAATCTGGCAAGCAAATACCCAGGCAGGTATTCTCTGCCCATGCCTTAACCTTTCTTGCACAAGAAGAAGATGACCACTCTATAACTCTTTATAACTCTTCTGTTCAAGTGACTGATACACAGGTCTCAGTTCCAATTCCAAACACATAGGGAATAAAATCTGATTAGCCTTTTTTTTGGTCAGACTGGCATTCCCTAATTTAATCAACTATGACCAGAAAGATGGGTTCTTATAATAGCAACATGGTTATAAGAACTATTTCTGGGTAAGCATGGTTCTCAGGTAAAGGGAATTGAAGTGAGGGATGAATATTCTCCATGACTGTTCTGTGTAAAAATTGAGGAAAAGCATATGGCTCTAATTAGGCATTTAAGTCATAATATCAATGATAATCATTAATATTTGTGGTGGTTAATTCTACGTGTCAACTTTACTGGGTCATGGGGTGCCAGATTAAATATTACTTCTGAGTGTATATGTGAGGTTGTTTCTGGATGAGATTAGCATTTGAATCAGTGGACTCAGTCAAGAAGATTGCTTTCCCCAATGTGGATGAGCATGATACAATCCACCAAGGGCCCAAATAGAGCAAAAGGCCAAGGAAGGAAGAATCTGCTTTTTTCTCCTCACTGCTTGAGCTTGGATACCTGTTCTACTCTTGTCCTCTGACTGGGATCTATACCACTGGCTTTTCTGGTCCCTAGGCCTTTCAATTCAAACTGAATTGCACCATTGGTTTTCCTGGGTCTCCAGTTTATAGATAGCAGACTAGGGGACTTCTCTGCCGTCATAATTGCATGAGACAATTCCTCATAATAAATCTCATTTTATCCATCTGTCACCTATCTATCATCTATCTATCTATCATCTTCTATCTATCCATTTATCATTTATCATCCATCCATCCTATTGGCTATGTTTCACTGAACAATCCTGATTAATACAATATTGAATGAGAAACCTGGTTTCATGGATTCTAAATGGTTTGTCCCCACTAAGGAGTTAGTCTTAGTTCTTCATCTGACATACTTTGTTAGTCTAGTCTCAAGGTGAAGTAAATCTGGGGGTTGCACAATATGCCAGAAGCAGCCAATCTAGCAATTAAGCACTGGCTACTTGAGTCTCAGGTGTTAGATCATACGAAAAATCTATAGCTGATTTACTTGCTATTTTGATCCAAAATAGGCCCTAGTGATGAATTGCTTGTGACTTTTACATTTTCCTCAAAAAATATTCACTTATTGAATAACCAATTACTGATGGTTCTAGAGAACTAGGCAAACCAAAGTATGATATTTCGAGGAGTGAATTTTATCTAGCAAATATTATACATCCAATCTAATTTTATTTTCCACTAAAAAAGGGGAGATTGCCTTCTCTTATGGTCAGTGACTATATGCAAATCAATTGAATCTTGAATAAAATATAATAAAGACAACTGGAACCAATTGCTCAGATCCTACCAGTCTGTGGCTGCAGATGAATGTCACAGTTACTTAATATTGACATTTATTCATTCATTTAATATTACTTGGGCATCTACTATGTGCTAGTTCCTGTTTTAGGTTCTGCCAACCAGACAGATGAAAAATCTGAACCCTCCTATTGGAATTCAGTTCTCAAAAGTTAAATTATTAGAATATTCAGTTTTCATGTGGTCAGCCTCTCAGATGGTCCCCAATGATCTCCACCTCCTGCTAGTTACACTTTGTGTAGTCCCTTTCCACACTGAAGTAGGATGGCCTATGTGACTAATATAATAGGACAGAAGTGATAACTTTTATAACAATCACTTCATAGACTGTTATAAAAGACACTATGACTTCTATCTTCTGTCTACCATCATTATTTTTCTTTTGGCTCACTCACTCTGAGGGAAGCCAGCTGTCGTGTTATAAGGACACCTGAGACATGCAGCAGGCTCAGTGTATCTCCACAAAATTCATTTGTTGAAATCCTAATCCCAATGTGAATGTTTTGGAGGTGGGAACTTTGGGAGGTAATTAGGTCATGAGGGTGGAGTCCTCCAAAATGAGATTGGTGCCCTTATCAGAAGAGGCCAGAGTTAGCTAGCTCTCTTTCTTCCATGTGAGAATACCATGAGAAGTCGGTGGTTGGCAACCCAGAAGACCCTCATCAGAACCTGACAATGCTGACATCCTGATCTCAGACTTCCAGCCTCCAGAACTGTGAGAAATAAATTGCTGTTGTTATAAACCTCCCAGTCTATGGTACTCTATTATAGCAGTTTGAACTAAGACTTTGGAGAGTTTTATGCAGTAAGGATCTGGGGTCTCTAGCAAACAGTTAGTGAGGAGCTAAGGCCTGTGGACAACTATATGAATGCGTTTGGAAGACAATCTTCATCCTGCAGATGACTGCAGGGTACCTCCAGCTAGCAGCTTGTCTGTCACCTCATGGGAGAACCTGAGCCAGAACCTCCCAGTTAAGCTACTCCTGGATTCCTGACTCATAGGAAATATAAGATAAATGATTGTTGTTTCAGGCTACTAAATTTTGGGATAATTTGTTACACAACAATAGATAACTAATGCAGTTTTTATTCCTAAATCTCTCTCTCTCTCTCTCTCTCTCTCTCTCAATCCTTCTTTCTTTCAACAACCGTGGTCAGTTTAACTGGGATGGCAAAAGATAAATACAAAAAGCACGATCAAGGCAAAACTATGCTTATCCCATTTGAACAAATGCAAAGGTGTTATATAACAGCATGTGTTGCCAGAGGACCTTCCCAGGACAGGTCTCTGCACGAGAAACGAAGTCTCAAGGATCCTTAATGCCTCCAGACAAAGGGTGAAGGCAGCCTTAGAGTCTCAGGCAGACAGGGCGCGGAATCCCTTCTGGCATCCTTGGAACGTAAGACGTCGGATCTGGGGCACCGTTGCGGCTGAGGATCTCGGAAGGGTCTCGGTGCCATCAGGGGATCCAGTGCTCGGGCGGGTGCAGCCGCGGGGGCGGGTGTTGGCCTGGCTTCTCCGCGGCGTCCGCCTCTCCCGGGGACGCGTGTGGCTCCTCCTGAGTCGCGGGTGTCAGGCCGGCCGGCTACCTTGCGTCCCGCCCCAGGGTGCTCTGCGTTGTGGGAACCTAGCCTTTTCTAGAGTAGTCCCAGCGAAGTAGCCAGCAAGGAGTGAAAAGCAGGTCCCTGTTGAAGTCTTCGCTGTCCCAGGAGAGCTCGCACAGGTCGCGATGGAAAGGGAACCCAGACTCGGTGTCTTGGAAACCCCGGGCCTCCCGTACACAAGGAAAGTGTGGCTCCACTGCACAACCGGTGACACAAAGAATCTGGATATTTCTAAACATTTCCGAGGACTTCTAAGGATACTTAAACTCATCCAAGAACTCTAGTGCTCCCAAAAGGCAGGAATTTTTCCTTACTCCCTCAAGGCTAGACTGAACTTTCTGAACTTTATAGCAGACATGCTTCCAACCTTACGGTGGTGTGAGGAGGCCTAACCGGTTGGGCAATCATATCCTGCAAGTCTAATCTGGCTGCTTCATTTGCCACTACCGTCAGTTCCCCTATTTGCTACCTGTCAATTTACCCAAAGGATTCTTCAATACACCAGGGAAAACACTTCTCTGTAATAATAGTCACAAACATTCAAAAGCAAAAAAATTTAGGCTCCCAGTACAAACAATTTTTTCATGACATAACTCTTTCACTCACATATCCATTACCATTTCCTCCAAAGCACAATCATAGTGTTGGATTGACTCAGTAGGAAGAGGTTCTACCATCAGCCATACTCTATAACCAGAACCAACCATCTAGACACTGGTATAGCACTTGCCATCAGTCCAGATTCCCCTTGTTTTCTTTTCTTTTCTTTTTTTTTTTTTTTTGAGTCGGAGTCTCACTGTCACCCAGACTGGAGTGCAGTGGCTGCTCCCGGCCACCACAGCCTCGACCTGCTGGGCTCCGGCGATCCTTCCGCCACAGCCTTCCAAGTAGCTGGAATTACAGGCATGCGCTACCACGCCAGCTGATTTTTTGATTTATTGTAAAGATGAGGTCTCGCCTGCCCAGGCGGGTCTCGAACCCGCGGGCTCAGGCAATCCACTCACCTCAGCCTCCCAAAGGCACGGGATTACAGGCTGAGCCACCGAGCCTGGCTCCCCTTGTTTTCTAGTAGGCTTCCTCTTGAGCCTTTATTATCTTTTTATGTCACCTAGCCTTTGGTTGGTATCTTCCCCATCCATCCTAACTCATTTTTATACCTTTGAACTTTGGAGGAGTTGCAGTCCTAGTCCTTTTTCTCCCAGGAGGCAGTTCTGCCCTTTGTAAACTTATGGATGCTAAACAATATGTGAAGAAACTATATTTCTCTGCTCTGTCTGGCAGCTTCCAAGATTCAATGATATATTGGGAAAGGGGTAACTCACTTCCCCTTCCAGGAACATATAAGCCCTAGGCTCTTGCCAAGCCAAAAATATCCCCAACTAAACAAATTATATAGCAGAAAGTCTTTGAATTAATAAACTAAATATGAATGGTTTTCTTGTTCTTGATGTTTTTGGTTATTTATTAAGATCATACTTCATTGTGTGTAATGTCGGTATATGAAAGTTAATTTTATTATTTCTTTTTTTAAAGATAGAGTCACACAAACCATAACCTTCGGAATGGAAATTCAGGGAATCTGAAGTGATCAGTGCAACTCTTTGGCAAATGCACACAGGCATTCACCCTTTATCTCCATACATAAATAATTCAAATGTTCTTTCCCTGGATGAGTGGTCCTGCCAGGAATTGTTCAGGTCTTTTTCATCTTTGCCAGCTAGGTAGTGAGGAGGCCCTTCAACTATCCCTGTGAAAGTTTCTGTCTTCTGCCAAATTACACCACCTTCAACTGCAAGAGGTAATTATTTTCTATACCTACAGCAAAATGAAGCCAAGCCCACCTTTAGCCACCTTTACTCTCAAGTACCTTATACAGTTTTGCCAAGAGCCAGCAAGCACAGTAGTCTGTTTTTCCAGCAAAAGTGTTGAAAGCTCTTTAGGGAAAATCTTCCTTGGAAGTTCTCATTTACGTTGGGTACAAAAAGGGCATGGTTTTATCCATCTGAATTTAATTTGGTTAGGCAGTATTTTTACTAGAAAAAGGAAAATGAAGGACACACAACAAATTACTCAAAATGAAGTGGACATTAACTTTCTGAAACATTTACTTTGTCATCTTCAAGGCTGCCCTCAAGTTGACCAGCTGTATAAATGAGGGCAAAGTGGTAGAAACAAAATTCTATTCAGAATAGAATGAATTTCTGTAGAAAATGTGTCCTAAGATAAGTATTTCATGATGGTCTTTAGTTGTCTTGGAGGAAAATGTGCTTCAATGTCAAAGGAAGATGACCCCAAGAGCAAAATGACTCCCAAGAATGTGTTGATGGTGGGAGAACCTAGTTATTTGTTCAAAATGTAGTTCTGAAAACTTTATGTATAATATTATTGTTAATTTTAAGTAACTGATTGAAATAGCCATGTTTTCTCATTGGTTGAAGTGATGGCTATTTTTTTGTTTTGTTTTGTTTTGTTTTTTATGAGTCAGGGGTTCTCACTCTGTCACCCAGTCTGGAGTGCAGTGGCACAATCATGTCTCACCACAACCTTGACCTCCTGGGTTCAGGCAATCCTTTTGCCTCAGCCTCCCAACTAGCTGAGAATACAGGTGTGTACCACCATGCCTGGCTAATTTTTTAAAAAAATTTTTGTGGAGACGAGGTCTCACTATTTTGCCCAGGCTGGCCTTGAATTCCTGGACTCAAACAAGCCTTGCCTCAGTCTTCCAAAGTGCTGGGATTATAGGTGTGAGTGCTCAGCCATAATGGTTAGTTTCATGTGTCAATTTGGCTAGGCTCTAGTTCCTAGTTATTTAATGAAATACTACTCTAGATGTTGCTGTGGAGGTATTTTGTAGTTAATATCTGCAATCAGTTGACTTTAAGTAAAGGAGATGACTCCAGGTAATATGGGTGGGCCTTGTCTAGTCAGTTGAAGGCCTTTAAAAGCAAAACTGAGGTTTTCTGGAGAAAAGAAAATTCTGCCTCAAAACTACAGCATCAAATCTTATGTGGGTTTCCAAGCCACTGCCCTGTTCTAAGGATTTCAGACTTACCAGTCCCCACAAGTATGTGAGCCAATCCCTTGAAATAAATCTCTTTGATTCTTTTTTTTCTGGAAAACTCTGACTGATACAGCTGGTATCCAGCTTACATTTAGAAAGTCACCACTGCCATTTTTAGTTAGCTATTACACAGCCCAGTTGGCCAATATTACCAGCGTGCAATGTGCAGGACAGCTCTCTTCTCTGCTTCGTCTCATTTCATACAGTCCAGATTTAAACATACTTAAACTCTTACATTCTTATGCAAAAAAAACTTTCCTCTTGGCTTGCTGCGGCTCATCAATTGACGTCTGACATCCTAATATTTACGAAATGTACCTGGACCTGTGTTCACTCTTTCTACAGATTAATTGTGATCATAGAGATCTGTAAAACTGAGAACTAATAACCTTCTATCCAACTGGCTGTAGGACAGGGAATGAAAAAAAGACAGGCCCAGCAGTCCCCACCAGAGGTGGAAAGTGAATGCTTGGCATATGGGAAGGTCATATATCTTGGAGTCTAAAGGGAAGGCATAGTAAGTGTTCAAGAGCCAGGAGCCTAGATTTTAACTCCAGTGTCTCCAGTCATTAGCTGGGTGACCATATACAGACCAAGCCTCAGGCTTGTCCTCATTATGGGGGCAAAAAAAAAAAAAAAATAGCCTCCCTGGGAGAGGTGAGAATTACTTCAGATCCTGTATGTAAAAACACTCTTTAAAGCTCTGTTCTAATGACACCATCAGTGTTACCATAACCTCTTTTGTTTTCTCAATCCCTATGAGAGAATATCTAGAAGCAGAAAACTAGACAGTGAGAATGTATGCTAAAGATTATTCCTCTGTTCTTCTCTGCTTTAATTCCCACTAGAAGTATAATTTTAAGGAAAATGAAATATGTTATATGCAAGGCCTCGCCCCTCAATGTTTATAAACAGCTATAGATGGTTCAATTTAGCTGCTCTCTACTGAGACATGTCATTGTGTGGGAAACAGATATACACCCAAGCTTCTGCCCTGAGGAAAGCTGGATCTTGATGAGAGACAGTCCATTACCAGGGCAACTAAGCTAAGGGAGTTTGTCCTTAGTAATTGGGGTCAAAGAGTCCTTGACTGCGGGTCTTGACTGCTGGGATCATACTCCATGAAAAGAAAGAAGACAGAATCCACAATGAAAGAGGATTTGCACAGACAGCAATGCGGCCAAGAATATAGAAGAGGGAATATCCTTCATTTTGAAAGGAAGAGACATGGCTCACAAGGAGGTGGATTAGGAACTCTATTCTGGGTCAGAGTGAAAGGAGTTCTCTCAGCTGGTCCCTGAGCACTCAGCAACTAGAAAGGTAGGAAAAGACAGCAGAAAGAGAAGTTAAGCTCTTCACCAACCTTGGAGGTTTGAAGGAGCTGCATGACTTATGTGGAAGCGGGGGAAGAGGACAGGCTAGGACCCAGAGTCTTAAATCCTCTGGCTGATTCTATTTTAGGAGAGAGATCATCCTCATAGTAATTAGAAGATGGGAAGAACCCTGGATAAGGAATCATGAAAATAAGACTCTAGTCCTGACACTGCGTGGTACTAAAAAGTTACGACTTTGGAAAAATTTACCATCTCTGAGTTTGGTTTTCTAATCTATGAAATGAGGGGTTTGGACTAAATTATCTTTACTCAAAGTATATTCTTTTGAAAAAAGGAGGATCTGAAAATTTTAATTTTGGGGGGGAGTTTAGTTAAATAACACTAAAAAGATTCTGTTACTGTAAGATTGTTCAGGGTGTTAATATACTAATGTGCCTCATTAAGTTCCAAAAGGCAGATATAATATACAATATTTCCCAATTTTTTGGTTATAAAATCACTTGTGCATGAAACATTTCCAGAAGTAGCAGTCTGAGGAACTTTGAGAAACACGAAACTAGATAATCTATAAAATTCCTTTTACTTCTAATGTTCTTATTCTCTAAAGCTGGACTGGTACCAAGAAAATGGTTATTTGTCAGGTGTATGGATGGCATATTAAAGTGGAAAATATTTTTCATTTTACTAGCATCTCCTTTAGACTTTTCTCTCCTCTGAATGGCATCACTATTCCTGCTGTCAGTCAAGCTAGACACTTTAGTACTTTAGGGGCAATCTTGACTCTTAGCCATCAACCTAGCCATTGCAAAACCCTGACAATTCATTCTTTATGGTATCTCTGAAACTCATTTCTATGTCAATAATCCTGTTTCCAGGCTTTACTGATTGACCTAATTCTTGATTATTGCTTTTACTGGTAGAAACACTGAAAATCTCTCTAACTAGCAAAGATATGAAAAGTCTCCCTCTCTTTGCTTGTTTATTCTTCACCTTCATGCCAGAGATTTTTATTCTAAGCCATGAATCAAATCAGGTTACTTTCCTTCTCAAAAATTTTCAAAGGTCCCACATTGTTACTGAATACAATTTTAAATTTTCAAGGTCATGCATGGTCAAGGCCTAACTAATCTTTCTTTTCCTATCTCTATAAGCCAAGCTTTTTGCTCTTTAAAAATATCTTACTTCATGCTTTTTAATCTCTGTTCATATTAGTTTCTGTCCTTGATATCCCACCTCTTATCACTTCTTATTAAAATATTTGTCTCTAATAAAACATCTGTATCATTGAAGACCCAGATCTAATGCTATATCTTCTTTTATGTCTTTCCTTGCACCCTTACTTAGATGTGAGCTCTCCCTTTTCTTTTCTTTTTTTTTGAGTTAGAGTCTCACTCTGTCACCCAGACTGGAGTGCAGTGGCCGCTCCCGGCCACCACAGCCTCGACCTGCTGGGCTCTGGCGATCCTTCCACCTCAGCCTTCCAAGTAGCCGGAATTACAGCATGTGCTACCACGCCCGACTGATTTTTTGATTTATTGTAGAGATGAGGTCTCGCTGCCCAGGCGGGTCTCGAACCTGCGGGCTCAGGCAATCCACTCACCTCACCCTCCCAAGGGTGCGGGATTACAGGCTGAGCCACCGAGCCCAGCTGCTCTCCCTTTTCTATACTTGTTAGTACCTCTTTCATCTAATATGCCCCCTCCTGGTATTATAATGATTTGTAAAGTCATGCTAATCATTCTTCAGATAATGAATTTATTGAACACAGGGGTATAGTGAATGACTGGCCTAGGCTTAAAGATTCTGCTGCCAGTTCATATTCAATCTCAACTATCTCAACAACTAGTTATGTGCCAGGCACCAGGGAACATAAACGTGGCTAAGAGTCTACAGCCAATCCCTTAGGTGCCTGGCACATAACTCTGGTCCTTAAGAGGGACTCTAGTCCCTCTCAAATCATCCACATCCTTTCTGAGCCTTGATGGAGCAAAGCAACTGCGTAAGCCCCAAATGCCATGCTGAGTGCTTCTTTTGCTCAGGTGGTAAGCGTTCTTTCATTTGAGATCCTTAATGTTCCTCAAAAGCCAACATTAAAAGACACCTGTCTTTTGATCAAACCTCCAAAGCCTCATTTTCAGATTCATCCTATTAGATGGCTCTGGAACAAGCCTGCACTAAACACTCCACAAATCCTGGTGCACTTATTTGAGTATTATTTACTGTAACCTCCATGAAGTGTGCAATAAACACACAGAAGTCCCAACGCTGAAGGCTGGAAAGATGTGGCAGGATGATAAATAAGCTTTGATGATGATTTCAATGGATGGTAATTTCTTGCTTCCACAGAGACTCCACAAACACAGCTGTCAGAAGTGCATTGTGTAAATCAGATGCTAATTAAATTAAATTCCCACTAGAATTAAGCCTGTAAAGTACTTTGTCTTGTTTTCTTGCAAGCTAGGCCTTTCAATCAAGACAGCTGGAGCACTGACATTTCAGGTACGTGGAGGCAACAGCTGCAGTGAAGCAAAGCAACTGTATTCATAATTAAATTGCCATCAGTAAAAGGAAAATAGATGCCATTTTTGACATTAGTAATGTTAAAAAATTCAAATAGTCTAGCAGAGACAGAGTTGGACTGGGAAGGAGAGGTCTGGGATCTGATGTAAGTTTTGGTGAAATCATTTTATGACTCTACGGTTCTATTCCTGGCTTCCGGCCATCTCCTTCCTCCATTTCTCCCTTCCTTGTTTTCTTCTGCTGAACATTTGTCAACTGCTTCCAGGCAATGTACTGGGTTCTGGAGACCCTAAAGTACAAAAGATTTTCTTTGTCCTCTGGGTGCTCCTGTTTCATTTTTGTTTTTGTTTTCGGAACCAGAAAGTGGGAGAGAGATTCTATGTTCTCAGCACCTTTAGAATTTAGAGTTCTATCATTCCAAATATAAGTTTTATTCAACCAGCATTTAGGTCATATCAACTCTGTTTTTCAGTATTCCATCCCTGCCTCTCTGTTGAGGGATGCAGAACATACATCCTTGCTGCTGCCTTTAGTTTTTAAAGTCTGGTTAGAAATCAAAGCACATGTGAATGAAACACTTGAAATAATACACAGCCATAAATATTATGTAGAGAAGTACTGAAGTTGAAGCTTAAGAAGTCAATCAAAGAATACTTTCCAGTCATTAATTCATTCATGAAACTTATACTCAATACCTACTGTGTGCCAGGTTCTGTGCTATGTCTTGGGGATACCAAGGAGATAGTCTCTGCCATCAGGGAGCTTCCAGTTAATTTGAAAGGAAACTATATAAAAAGTTAATTATAATAAAATGTGGTTATAACAATTTTAGAATCATGAGATTAGAACACAAAATGGGGGAGTGAGGTTTTATTTACAAACAAAAAACTCAAAGAAATATTAAAAGCATTCTATCTCCTCAATTACTTCAGTTGTTCTAGGTTTTTTAATATTATTTATTTATCTTTTATTTCAATAGCTTTAGGGAGGTGCAAATATTTTTGGTTACAGGGATGTATTGCATAGTGGTGAAGAAGTCTGAACTTTAAGTGTATCCACCACCCCCATCTATGCACATAATACCCAATAGATGATTTTTTATCCCTTCAGTCCTTTCTAACTCCCCTCTCTGAGTCTCCAATATCCATTATGCCATTCTCTATGCCTTTGCAGATCCTTAGTTTAGCTCTCACTTAACAGTGAGAACATGTGGTTCTTGGTTATTCTGATTCTGCATTAATTCACTTAGAATGATGCCATCCAATTCCATCCTAGTTGCTGCAAAAGACATTGTTTCATTCTTTTTGACCCCCAATAGTAATACATTTTGTGTACACACACACACACACACACACACACACACACACACACACACACTCACACACACACACACACACACACCACATTTTCATTATCCACTGATTAGTTTATAGGTATTTAGGTTGATATCGTATCTTTGTGAAAGATATGAACAATTGTGAATTGTTCTGCAATTAACATTGGGTGCAGATGTCTTTTTTATACAATGACTTCTCCTTTGTAGGTAGTTACCTAGTAGTGAGATTGCTGAATCAAATGGTAGATCTTCTTTTAGTTCTTAGAGAAATCTCCATACGGATTTCCATAGAGGTTGTACTAATTTACATTCCCACCAATAGTATATAAGCGTTCCATTCCCTTTTCACTACACCCACACCAGCATCTATTGTTTTTTTTTATTTTTTAAAATTATGGTCGTTCTGACTGGTATAAGGTGGTATCTCACTGTGGTTTTAATTTGCGCTTCTCTGATGATTAGTTATGAGCAATTTTTCATGTTTGTTGGCCATTTATATACCTTCTTTTGAGAGGTTCATGTCATGTTCTTTAATGGGGTTACTTTTTTTCTTCCTGATTTGTTTGAGTTCTTTGTAGATTCTGGATATTAGTCCTTTGTCAGATGTATAGCTTATGAATTCTTCTTCCCTTCTGTAGTTTGACTATATGCTCTGTTGATTACTTCTTTTGCTGTGAAGAAGCTTTTTAAAAAATTAAATCCCACTTGTTTGTTTTTGTTTTAGTTGCATTTGCTTTTGGGGTATTAGCCATAAATTCTTTGCCAGATAAGTTTTTCCTAGATTTTTTTCTAGGATTTTTATGGTTTTAGGCCTGATATATAAGTCTTAAGTCCATCTTGGTTAATTTTTGTATATAGTGAGAGATAGGGATCAAGTTTCATTTTTCTGCATGTAGCTATCCAATTTTCCTAGCACCATTTGTTGAATACAGTATCCTTTCTCGAGTGTATAGTTTTATCTGCTTTGTCAAAGATCAGTTAGTTATAGACATTTGTATTATTTCTGGATTCTCTATTCTGTTTTATTGGTTCATGTGTCTGCTCTTGTACCAGTGTTTTGGTTACTATAGCCTTGTAGTATAATTTGAAGTCAGGTAATGTGATGCCTCCAGCTTTTTTCTTTTTGCTTAGGATTGCTTTGGCTATTCTGGTTCTTTTTGGTTCCATATGAATTTTAGGATTTTTTTTTCTAATTCTGTGAAAAATTACATTGGTAATTTGATAGGAATTGTGTTGAATCTTTGGTTTACTTTGGGTGATACAGTCGTTTTAACAATGTTGGGCCAGTGTGGTAGCTCACACCTGTAATCTCAGCACTTAGGGAGGCTGAGGTGAGAGGATTTCCTGAGCCCAGGATTTTGAGACCAGCCTGGACAATATGGTGAGACCTCATCTCTACAATTAATAATAATAATAGTAATAATAATAATAATAATAAATTAGCTAAGCATGGTGGCACACACCTGTAGTCCCAGTTACTTACAAGACTGAGGCAGAAGGATTGTTTAAGCCCAGCAGGTTAAGACTGTAGTAGCCATGATTTTGCCACTGCACTTCAGTCTGGGTGACAGAGTGAGACTCCAACTAAAAAAAAAAAAAAAGACACAAACAAAAAATATTTATTATTTCATTCTATGAGCATGGAATATTTCTTCATTTTTTTGTGTCCTTTACAATTTCTTCATCAACGTTTTGTAGTTTTCCTTGAAGAGATCTTTCACTTCTTTAGTTAAATACATTCTTAGGTATTTTAGCTTTTTGGCTGCTATTATAAATGGAATTGAGTTCTTGATTTGAATCTCAGCTTGGTTGCTATTGGTGTGTAGCAGTGCTGCTGATTTATGTGTATTGATTTTTGTATCCTGAAACTTTACTGAATTTGTTTATCAAGCTAGGAACTTTTTGGAGTAGTCTTTAAGATTCTCTAGGTGTAGGATCATATCACTGGCATATGGAAATAGTTTAGTTTCTTCTTTTCCAGTTTGGATACATTTTATTTCTTTCTCTTGCCTGATTTCTTTAGCTAGACTTCCAGTACTATATTGAACAAGAGTAGTGAAAATGGGCATCCTTGTCTTATTTCAGTTCTGAAAGGGAATACATTTAACTTTTCACCATTTTCCAAATTGGCTGGGGGTTTGTCATATATGGCTTTTATTAATTTGACGAATGTTCCTTCTATGCCTATTTTGCTGAGATTTTCTTGTTATGAAGGGAATCTGAATTTTACCAAATGCTTTTTCTGCATCTATTGAAATGATCATATTATTTTTGTTTTTCAGTCTTTTTATGTGGTGGATCACCTTTATTGACTTGCCTATGTTGAATTATCCTTACACCCCTAGATAAAACCGACTTGATCATGGTAGCTTATTTTTTTTTTTTTAATGTGGTATTGAATTCTGTTTGCTAGTATTTTGTTGAAGATTTTTGTATCTGTGTTCACGAGGGATAATATTGTTCTGTAGTTTGTTGTTGCTGTCATTGGTGTGTCTTTTCCTGACTTTAGTATAAGAATGATATTGGCTTTATAGAATGAGCTAAGGAGAATTCCTCCTCTTCAATCTTATGAAATAGCTCCCGTAAAATTGGTACCAGTTTTTCTTTGAAAGTCGGGTAGAATTCAGCTGTGAGTCCATCAGGTCCTAGACTTTATTGTTGTTGTTGGGAGACTTCTAATTACTGTTTCAATCTGTCTACTCGTTATTGGTCTGTTCAGGGTTTCAATTTCTTCCTGACTCAAGTTTGAAAAGTTGTATGTTTGCAAGAATTTATCCATTCCTAGTTTGTTTGCATAGAGGTGTTCATAATATTCTTGGATGTTCTTTTGTATTTTTGTTGTATCAGTTGTAATGTGTCCATTTTCATTTCTCAGTGAATTTATTTGAATAATCTCTTTTGTTTTTGAATTGATCTAGCTAGTGGTCTATCAATTTTGTTTGTTTTTCAAATAACCAACTTTTTATTTCATTTATATTTTATTGTCTTTTTTAATATCATTTAGTTCCGCTCTAATCTTTGTTGTTTCTTTTCTTCTGCTATCTCTGGGTTTGGTTTGTTCATTTTTTTAGTTTCTTGAGGTGTGATGTTAGGTTGTCAATATGTGATCTCTCAGTCTTATTAATGTAGGCCATAAGCACTGTACATTTTCCGCTGAGCCTAGATTTCCTTTGATTGTGTCCTAGAGGTTTTGATAACTTGTGTTGTCATTGTCATTCATTTCAAGAAATTTTTAAATTTCCATTTTGATTTCATTGTTTATCCAAAGATCATTCAGAAGCACATTGTTTAATTTCCCTGTTTTTGTTTGATTTTGCGAGTTCTTCTTGGAGTTAATTTCTAGTTTTATTACTCTGTGGTCTGAGAAGGTGCTTGATATAATTTCAGTTCTTTTGAATCTGTTGAGGCTTGATTTGCAGCCTATCATATGGTCTATCTTGGAGAATGTTTCATGTGCTGATGAGAAAAATATATATTCTGTAGTTTTGCAGTGGAATATTCTGTAGTTGTCTGTTAGGTCCATTTGCTCTAGGGTCCAGTTTAACTTCAATGTTTCTTTTTGACTTTCTGCCTTGATGTTCTATCTATTGCTGTCAGTGGAGTGTAAAATATAAAAAAGCTTAAATATTAAACTCCAGTGAATGATCTGTATGCTAAAGTATTTAAAGGGAAATTTGCTGATGTCTGCAATTTGCTTTCAAATGCATCAAAAATAAGATAGATTAATGAATGAATACATGGATATATCATAATAAAGAATATAAAACATACTAAAAATATCATAATAAAGTATATAAAAGATATTAATGGTAGAATGCCATGGATATTTACTGTTCTATTATTTAAACTTGGCTGTATTTCATAATAAAATTGGGGAGCAGAAAGGATACATGGGGCATCTAAATTGCTGGATATGGTACCTGTTGGTGCTCTCTTCCAGCGATCGTACATCTAAGTTCTTTTATAGGATAGAGCACCTGAGATACTGTGATTTCTAATCATAGGTTTATATAAAAATCCTCTCCATGAGTTTATAAAAATCCACACATCATGGACACAACTTTGGAGATTCTGGTTTCAGAAGGTTTGGAGTGGGGATCTAGATATCGGTACCTGTAAAAACACTCAGGTAAGTTGAACCCTGATTGTTCAACCCTTGATATAATCTCCACAAGGAATAAATTTCTCTGCCCACCAAAGGGCCCCAACTTAAAAAACCTGTATCACCACAGTTTTATTAAGTATCCTCTGGGATCCCTCTTTGGTTAGTAAGCCAGGGGATCTAGGTGATGGTGTGACAGCCTCTTCCAGAAGTGCCACAGAACCAACTCAGGCATATCATGTACACCTCACAAGTGAAAAGAGGTTAAGCATGATGCTGTTGTGGTGTCTATTTCAACTCAGGACCTCTAATTCCATGTGAAAGGCAGAACTTAAGGTTGGGGATGAAAAGAAATTGGAGAATTTGTGTGAGTAGTAAACCTGGCTCCAGGTTTTGGGCAGCTTATTTCTACCCCTTGACTTTTAAGTGAAAGTAAATTCCTCATTCCCTCAATTCCTTCTCCTTGCCTTTCATTTCTTCTTTCCCCATCCTCTACTCACATCTCCTCCTGATACCTCTATCACTTTAAAATACCAATGCAAAACATTACATATATAGCTATATCTGTATCTGCTTTCTGTCCCTTTCCCTCCCACTTGGGCTCTAGAAGGTCATTCTGTTCTGTTCATATTTGTAGTATCCATAACACCTAGTGCAGCACTTGTGCACATGGCAGGCACACAAATAAATTTAACTCAAAGAACGGACAAGGTCAGGGCTGGAGGTGAAAAGTGGATGGGGTCTATTTTATACCTCGTCTAAAGACCGAATGAAAGTTTTGACACTTTTCCATGGCCCTGAATGTCCTACTGTAAGCCAATTATTTATCATCAGTAGCTATTGTTTTTCTACATGACATCTTTTTGAAGGCATAACAACTTAGAAGTTAAACAGTAGTGGCATTTAGTGAGCTGTCTTTAATTACTATGTGAAGTTGGCAATTTTTCATACACAGTCTTGCTTAGCTCTAATACAGCTGAAGAAAAATATTGTTCTAAATTGATATGACTGGAGGGAGACACTTTAAATGGTCCATATTACTCCAAAGGGCAGCGTGAGGGAACCCTAATCTATATACAAAACCCAATGGAGCAAGTCATGTTCAATGGTTAGGCCATTACTGCTCTCCCCAGTCCACTTAAAGAGTATGTTATAATGTTTGTCTTTGCCTAGGACTCAACCTACAAAAATATTACTCTCCATTTCACTGGAAACTGCTGTAGATTGATTCCTATGGTGAACATCTGGAAATGTAACCCAGAGTAGAGGGGAAAAAAAGAAAAAAGAAAAAGAAAAGAAAAATCTTCTATGGACCACAGTAGAAACAAAGATTTTAAAAAATTTTGACTGGAAAGCCAAAAATTAGAGAGTGTACAATAAGGTAGAGTATAAAGAGACAAAAAAGTGAATTTAAAGAGAGGTGAGCTACTTTTAAAAAACAACAGAATAAGAAGTTCTAAAATGTGTACATACAACTACTAACTCAGCTTTTTCTATAGTGTGATCCTTAGAACACCAGTCTCATAGAATGTTCTAGTCATACACACACACAGACACATACACACACACACACCCCCCACCATAGTGAAATAAAATTAGAAAATGCTACACATCACAATCCCCTCTTAGAAACATCTTTTCTTTTAATCTCTGAGAAGTCCTTCAGTAGAGAATCTATTTCATTTCGTGTGCTGTAAACTTAATTGACCACAGAAATTTGTGCTCTAAAGCAGTGATTCCCAAACTCTTTGGTCTCGGGACCCCTCTATCAGTCTGAGTATAATTTGGAGAGAGAAACCACATAGTAATTTGAACAGGGAATGCTCAATAGAATTATTACTATAACATGAGATTGGCTAGTAAGAAGTAAAAATAACTCTAAAGAATGTAAGGAGAACAGATATAAGGAGCAGTCTATAGGCTCCGACGCTGACATGAAGTGCACAGGAAGAAGGCCCCATACCTCAGGGCTCAGAGCCAAACCTCATACAGAAGACAGGGCCCTGGCTCATATTGAGTGGCAGAGAAATGCTATGGTTATGTTCTGGTGAAACTTGCAGGAAATGTGCTTTCTGAAATGTGCTGGAGAACTGCCCTTTAGGGAGCTGGGAAAAGTTGTTCATGCAGAGGTTCCTCAAAGGTGGTATTCTCCAAAACTGCCTGGGGGCTGGGATGTTGAGGAAATGTTTGTCTGCTGGGTGCTGCTGGGTGCACATCAGGGCCCTGGTGCTGGAGAGAAGCTGCCTGTGCTACAGGAATTGGATGTGAAAGAAACCATGCATATGCTGCAGGAGCCTCTGGAGAGATCATATCAGGACCAAGAAGGAAAATGCCCTCTTCTGCAATGTGTCTCCAGCTCTCTCTACTGACAAAGGTTATTGCCATCCAACAAAAAGGAAAAAATTAGAGTCCAGGTTCATCCGCACAGAATAGGCAAGGGAGGTTGAATATGGTAAAAAGAGGCAATAAATTGATAATTAGCACAGTTGCAACAATTTGAAATTACATATTTCTTTATTCCTTAGTAGATAATGTTTATTAATCATTTGTCATATGCCAGACTCTGTGCTAAGTACATTACATAAATAATTTAATCTACACAAGTCTGTAAAAGTACTATTATTATCCTACAGTCATTTTACATATGACAAAACCAAAGAATATAAGAATTAAACTTGCCCAACGGCATAGAGCCAGCAAGTGGCAGATCTAAGATTCAAACTCAGGCAAATGAATTCAGTCTTTCTCTCTAACCTAAGAGCAAAAAAATGTTTTGCTTTGGGTAATGTTATGTCTGCAGTGATTACACAAAGAAAAACATCTATAAATATTTATTGAACGTATGGTTCAATGTTTCTCAACCTTTTTACATTATTGGTCCCCTAAGGAGCCTTTACAGACATTTTTTCCTAGTTGCATCCCACCACGAAATTTTAATATCACAGATATACTTTATATATAGTTATGTGCCATATATATGTATATTTTTATTCATACATACATATATCTGTGCTTTATATGTAAAAAGAGCAAAATTTCTGCCTCCAACCCTGAACCAGATTTTCTTTCTGGGAGGCAAGATCATCCCTGTTGAAAATGTTTAATGATACCTGTACAAATGGCATGAATTCATCCTTGCAGGTCAGGAGGGGTACACATAAACTCAGGAATGTGAACTTGAGTGAGTCACTTTATCTCTGGGCCTTAATTTCTAGGACTATCAAGGTTAAGTCAAATGTCTATGGGGTTCAAGTTTATAACATGAATATGTGAAATAGGCCAGAGTAGCAAGAAGGTATGGGAGAGACTACCGCAAACTAGAGACAACAAAATGTGGATAGAGTAATTTACATTAAATTCTTAGATAACACTGTGCCTGCCAAGCAAAGCACTTCTAGAGGCTGGGTTTGTCTCCAGAGTCTGCTGTTTTGAAACTTTTGGAGTAAGGCCTCTTTCAACTCTAAGATTCTTTGTCTTCAATTAATTGACAAATTCTACCAAACAAACACGTGGTACCTCCTTGTCACTATGGATGTCTGAGAAGTTGTGTGGTTTCTGGTTTTTTGCTGTTATGAACACTATTGCCAAGACCATTCTTATACATGTTTCCTAATGTTCACATGTACGAACTTCTCTTGGGCAGTGTCAGTTGGTTGTAGGAAGCCAACCCTAAGATAGAGTTAGAAGTGCAAGAAGTTTATTGGGGGTAATATCTGTGAAAAATAAGGGGCACAGCGAGAAGGCAAGGTGCTCGTGAAAAGAGAGAATAAAAGAAAGAAGTTAGGTAGGAATAGCCTCAGATATTCCTGCAGTGCGACTCTAGAAATCTTGTTGGCCAGCCCAATGAGAAGCAGTCCCTTGCCGGCCAAAAATGGAATCCCCTGGACCAGTCATTGGCTGGGGACTGCCCAGGAAGCTCATGGCGTTGGCTTAAAAGTTGAGGTAGATACAGCTAGATGCTTCAGTTCGTTGTATTTTCTGTGGCAGCATCTCTCCTAAAGGAAGTTATGAGTAGCACACCTCTGTAGCTGCCACATGGGTATGCAGCCAGGAGTGGATTATGGCTTTTTGGTTCTCCTAGTTAAAAAAAAAATAGTGCATGTATAATATTGTTGAAAATTAATATAACTCTTAAAATTCAATAAAGAAACATATATGTATATATTTTTTTCAAAAAGACAGGAGACTAAATGTGAGGCCCTAATATCATCCTCATGAACTTCACTCCAGCTACTAACGATCTCTCTTGAATGGATCACCTGAGAGGATAGCAGACAGGTATGTTCTGGAGGTTATAAGCAAGGCCTGGAGTTCTGCCACAGCAGGAACATAGGGACTTAGCAGAACATTACTGTCCTCTGTATCCTACCAAATGTTGGAGATATGGAGCAGAAAGCTCTGGAGTAGAGATCAGAGTATGATTCATGGGCTTTTAGAGAAAAGGGGACCACAGCTTGTATGGGTTTTCTTGGGGAGATCCACTGGTTTCCCTGGCCCCAGGGAAGGAAAACAATAAACACTAGTGGCACCAAGAAGTGGGGAGGTGGAGAAGGAGTTTGGGGTTCAGAACTTACCTAGGGAGCACAATGTTCACTATCTGGGAATGGACCACCTGAGACCCAACAATATAATGGAGGGAGCTAGAGTAGCAGACTGAATCCTTCCACTCCTGAGGCTGGCAGAGCACCACCATAAAGCTGAAGAGACTGAAAGTTGAAGGGTTTCTTTCTTGACAAGGAAATGACAACTTGTTAGTTGTATTTCTCTTCTCATAGCTCACAGAATGGCTGCTGCTTAAGGCATATTAATAAAGTAGACCCGGGTCACAAGAGTGCATAAAGCCTTGTGAAGGCAAAATTATATGACATTATGCTTATGAAGACCAGCAGCCAAAATTAACAAGCAGAATACATAGAATCAACAGCTCTTATGAGATAAAACTGTTAATAACTTGAACAAAAAACTACAGCATACAAAGTACCTTCTGGAACTATAAAGAATTTTTTTTTCATCTTTATTCTAGATTCAGGAGGTACATATGCATGTGCATTACATGGACAAATTGTGTAGTGGCAGGTATTGGGTCTCAGGTGGCCCATTCTCCAGATAGTGAACAGTGTATCCCATAGGAAATTTCTGAATCCTAACTCCATCCCTATGTCCCTTTTATTGGTGTCCCCAGTGTCTATTATTTCCTTCTTTGTGACCATTTAGTTCCCACATATGAGTGAGAGCATGCAGTGTTTGGTTTTCTGTTTCTGAGTCAGTTCACTTAGGACAATGATTTCTAGCTCCATAGAAAATTTCTTAAATTCAAAATTTAGTAGATAAATTGAAGGGAAAAAAGAGTCACTGTTGAAAACCTGATTAGTTTCCTAAAAGATCAAATAGAAGCAGTATCTCAAAGAAGAGAGCAAAAATACAAAGAGATGGAAATATGGTACCAAAAAAAAAAAAATCAGGATGACAAATCCAAAAGACCTTACATATGAAAAATAGTGGTGGGAAAGAAAGATAAATAGGGGGAACACAGAGGACTTTTTGGGACAGTGATACTGCTCTGAGACTGTAATGGTGGATACATGTCATTATACATTTATCCATTAAACTTTGGGTGATAATGATGAGTCCATGCAGGCTCATCAGTTATAATAAGTGCACCATTCTGGTAGGGAATGCACAATGGGGAAGACTGTGCTTGTGTGGGTGCAAGAGGTATATGAGAACTCTATGCTTCCCACTCAATTTTGCCGTAACCCTAAGACCGCTCTGAAAAGAAAAGTCTATTAATAAAAACAGCAATGCGAAAAAGAATGAGCAAAGAAACAGATAGGAAAATGACAATAATTGAATAATAGAAAAATATTTCCCAAGCTAAAGAAACATTTGGAGCTGTAAATTTAAAGATTTCATCACATCTTACATAGAAGGTATGGGGGAAAAGATACACGCCCTGATATAAATTGGTTAAATAAAAAATCTTACAAGATATCAGACAAAAAGAAAAGTTAGTTACAAAGGAAAAGGAATTTGATTGGCATTGGAGTATTTTATCTGTTGCAGTAGAAACTGTAAGACAATAAAATGTCTAGTTTTCTGAAAGGAAAGAGTTGATACTCAGTGTGACTATGTAGCCAGAACTCAGTGGATTTGCCTCATGTGTTGCTAAAATATTGAAATATTTCCACATTGGATATGAAATAGCTTTGGTTTTGAGCTTCTCCTCTTCATCAACCCTTCCTGTCCCTTCCCTTTTCTATAGGACAGCAACTTAAGCCTTAATACCTGCCACACCTTTCTTGTTGATTGGTCAGTGTTTGGTTACATGCATGAATATAGTTTCTACTTCCAAGATGTCAACTGACAGGGAGAATGAAAGTTGTTCAAGAATAAATCACCCATGTATCCAATCTGATACAAATGTTTGAGAAAGGACTCTAACCAAATGAGAAAAAAAAAAAAAAATCAAAGCAGAGTTATCAAGAGAATAGAAGATAAAGAATAGATGAAAACAGTGATGAGAAGTGAGACTTATAATATGTACTAAAATTTAAATGGATAATAGGAGATATTTTCTGAAAGGGCAAATCTACCAAAAGGTTGAGATTCAGTGTACCAAATTATCTCAGCAACAACTAGGGACAGAGAGAGGAGAAAGATAAGAAGTCATGCAGCCCTCAGGTCTCATCTTGTTTTGGGGGCAAGGGGACCAAATATAGGTAATGGGAAATTAATAACATTCTAAAGGTTTCATCATATTAGGGAGGGAGAACAGAGGTAAGTAGAACACCTGAAATCGGGCCAGATGACTGAATAGGGCCAGATGACATCCTGTTGTCTTGAAATAGTCAAGATATATATTTGATGGTAAACATCAGGGAAGAGAACCATATCTATTACCAATAGGAAAATATGATAAAAATTTCAAATTAACAAGCAGAAAAGAGAATTAAATAGAGTTTTAGAGAGGATCCAAGATAACCATCCAGGAGTAGCTAACCAGTACCTCTCTCACAAAGCAAAAAAAGAAAGAGTTCCAGTAGCCAGTGACCCCCAGAAACGTGAGCAGGCTGAAATGGAGGAATGCAACCCACATTCAAGAGGACTCTTGAAACACAGCAAGAGCAAGGAGAGAAAATAGTTGGCTGACTTTGGAGCCAGGTGGCCTCATTCCTGCCAGGTGCCAGGCTTACATCAGATTTGCAGTCCTGTCTTATATGTGAGAAGGGATAGTGCTACTGACATTGTCTTTAATGGTTCCTTTCCCCCTAGCCATGTGGTTCTCCAGTCCCAGGTGGGAAGCAGTATAGATACAGCATTGTGTGCTGCCAGAGCCCACAAGCAACTGGGAATTCATCTGAGCTCTGAACACCTATAGCTATCAATCCCTGAGAGTTTACACTGCATCAATCCCTGAGAGTTTACCTGAGAGCAGCACTTAGTGGCCAGCCCTCAGACCAAGAAAAATCATCTATCATCTTAACTCACCCCAAGTCAGGTCCACCAGTTTGGAGAAAGCTTTGGCAGATTCTGCTGATTTTGAGTTCTGAACACAGATCAGCCATTAGCAAGATAGGAGGAGTTAAGAGGAGTATCATGTAGTCCCTATCTCCCTGCGGGAGCACTTCTGGACCACAGATGGTGCCACCATTCCAGCAGTGCTGCCACAGTGGCCAGAAGGCCAATCCCCACTCTGAATCCCCCACAGAGAGCTTGCAATTGGGGATCAGTAAGCAGTTTGGCTGGCCCAGCCATGGGAAAAATTTTGCAGTGGAAAGTAACTTTGTGTTCTGAGCGCTGCCTAGCAGGAGAGGTGGAGCTGGAGACAGTGGGATGAAGCCACCTGTGGAGGCACCTATGATTCCCCTCTCCTTGTGGACACTTTGAATGGCAGAAAAGTCCTCAGGGCAGCTAGACCATATCTAACTGCAAAATAATAAAACTAAAATATAATAAAAAGAGAAGAGTTGGTTCTCACAGATGAGGAAGAACTAGTGAAGAAACACTGGCAATTTCCAAAGCCTTAATGAGGCATCACCCACAGAAGCTCCTCCTAGATCACAAGCAAAGGAACCCATCCAGAATGACCTGTCCCTGATGACAAACATGGAATTCAGGCCAAGGATGGTTAAAAATAGCCAAGGAAAATCACAAGAAGATGGAAGCACAAATCACCAAGGCAACAAAAGCAGTCCAGAAATCAAAAGTTGAGCTGGCCAATATAAGAAAGGTCCAATCTGAAATCCTAGAAATGAAGAATTTCTTCCTGGAATTTTAGAGCACAATGATAGGCCTAGGCAGCAGAATTGACCAGGCAGAGGAAAGAAACTCAGAGCTTGAGGATCAAAATATTAAACTAACCCAGTCTGACAAAAATAAGAAACAAAGGCACAAAAAGAAAGAGCAAGACCTATATGAATTGTGGGATTATGTAAAGAGGCCAAATCTACATTGATTGACATCCCTGAGACAGAAGGGGAAACTAAGAACACCCTGGAAAAGCCTTCCAAGACGTCATCCAAGAAAATTTTCCCTATCTTGCTAGAGAGGTGGCCATCCAAACACAAGAGATCCAGAGAATCCCTTCAAGGTATTACATGAGAAGACCATCCCCAAAACATATAATAATTCATCTCTACCAGGTAAGCATAAGAGGAAATATCTAAATGGCAACTAGAGAGAAGACACAGGCTACCTATCAGGGAAGACCCATCAGAAGTGCAGCAGGCTTCTTAATAGAAACTCTATAAGCCAGAAGGGCCCCATCCTCAGTGTTCTTAAAGAAAAGCAATTCCAGCCAAGAACTTCCTACCATGCCAAGCTAATCTTCATTAATGAAGGAGACTTAGAATCCTTCCCAGATATTCAGTCTTTAAGAGAATATGCCACCTCCAGACCAGCTCTTCAGGAGACGCTTAAGAAAGTCCTGAGCACAGAAACCAAAGAATCATTCTACCCATTGCAAAAGCACAGGCAAGCACAGAGTTAATTGATAATAGAGATCAACCACAAAAAAAGCAAAGCAACATCTTAACAACATTATAACAGGGATAAATCCTCACATATCAATAACTAACTTGAATATGAATGGACTGAACACACCACTAAAAAGTCATAGAGTAGCAAACTGAATAAAGAAACATGAGCCAACATTCTACTGCCTCCAGAAAACTCATCTAGCTGCAAAAGATACCCACAGGCTCAAAGTAAGGGGCCGGTGAAAGATCTTTCAGAAAAACGGAAAACAAAAAAAAAGGATAGGTAGCTATTCTTATATCAGATAAAATAGACTTCAAATCAATAAAATTTTAAAAGGACATGAAAAGATGCTACATAATGATAAAAAGCTCAATCCACCAGTAAGAACTATCCATCTTAAATATATATGCACTCAACACAGGAGCACCCAGATTTGTAAAACAACTGTTACATAAACTAAGAGAAGACCTAGACACCCATACAATCATAGTCAGAGACTTCAATATCCCACTAACAGCCCTAGACAGATCGTCAAGGCAAAAAACTAACAAGGAAATCTGGAACATTAACTCAACACTTAACCAGCTGGACCTAATATATATCATAGAACATTTCATCCAACAACCAGAGTATACATTCTACTCATTAGCACATATAACATACTCCAAGGTTTATCACATTCTTGGGCATAAATCAAGTGTGAACAAATTTCAAAAATTGAGAGACCACAATGGAATAAAAATAAATATCATCACCAACAGGAAAACTCCCAAGCACACAAATACATGGAAATTAAACAACATGCTTCTGAATGACTTTTGGGTTAACAAAGAAATCAAGGCGGAAAAAAAAAAGAAGATTCCTGAAAACAAATGAAAACAAAGATACAACATATGAAAACCTCTGGGATACTGTGAAATCTGTGCCAAGAAGGAACTTTATAGCATTACATGCACATATCAAGAAAATAGAGAGATCTCAGGTAAACAGCCTAATGTCACACCTAAGGGAACTGGAAAGGCAAGAACAATTAAATCCTAAATTTATTAGAAAAATTCAAATTACTAAATGTCACAATTGCATGACATAGAATCCAAAAAAAATTATCAAAAGAATAACAAGACAAAAAGCTCGTTCTTTGAAAGGATAATAAGATTGATAGACCCCTGGCCAGACTGACTTAAAAAAGAGAGAAAGTCCAAGTAACCACAATTAGAAATGGAAAAGGCAAGTTTCAACTGACCCTGAAGAAATTCAAAAGATTATCAGCGATTACTATGAACATCTATGTGCAAATAAACTAGAAAATCTAGAGGAAAAGGAGGACTGGCATCACAATATCTCCAAGGTTAAAACAAGAAAAAATTGAAAATCTAAATAGACCAAAAACCAGGCAATCAACTCAGTTATAAGAAACCTCCCTGTCAGAAAAAAAGCACTAGGCCAGATGTTTTCTCAGCTAAAATCTACAAGACATACAAGGAAGAGCTGATACCATTTCTATTGAAAGTATTCCAAGCAATAAAGAAAGAAGAAATTCTCCCTAATTCTATGAAGTTAATATCATCCCGGTACCCCAGATTGGCAAAGTCCCAACAAGAAAAGAGAATCACAAGCCAATTTCCCTGATGAACATAGATGCAAAAATTCTCAACAATAGCCTAGCAAATTGTATCCAATAACACATTTCATGACCGGGTGGGCTTCATTTCTGGGTCATGGGACTGGTTCAACATTCAAAAGACCGTAAACATAATTCAGCACATTAACAGGTGTAAACCCCAAAACCACATGTTTATCTTAATAGATGCAGAAAAAACATTTGATAAAATCCAGCTGCCCTGCTGGGTAAAAATCCTCAAACACCGAGGCATTAAAGGAACATTCCTGAAAACAATAAGAGCCATCTATGATAAAACTGCAGCCAACATTATATTTAATGGCAGAAGTTGGAAGCATTCTCACTAAGAACTGGAACAAGACAAGGATGCCTACTTTCACCCCTCCTATTCAGCACAGTACTGAAAGTCCTATCCAGACCTATCAGGCAGGAGAAGGAAATCATGGGTAGCCAATAGGAAAAGAGGAAGTTATCCCTCTTTGCAGATGATACAATTTTATACCTAGAAAATCTGTCAAAAGCCTCTTCGTACTGATAAATAACTTTAGTAAAGCCTTGGGATACAAATTCAACACACAAAAGACAGTTGCATTTCTATACACCAATAAGCATGTTGAGAACCAAATAAAAAACACCATTCCATTTGCAATAGATACACAAAAATGAAATCACTTGGCACCCACCTAACCAATGAAGTGAAAGACCTTTACAATGAGAGCTACAAAACACTGCCCAAACAAATCAAGAATAATAAAAACAAATAGAAAAATATCCCATGATCATGGATTGGAAGAATCAATATTGCCTTGCTAAGTTATGATATGGCCATGTGCTCTTTGTGCTATGGCCAGGCCATGTTTTCTTAAGCTTTGGTTCCCTCTCCTCCCTTGGAGAGGTGAATCCCCTCTTTCTCTCTCTCCAATTTACTTTCCAAATAACCTATTTTTTCTAATCTAATATCTATGCAATTCTTTGCATCTTTCATATGGCATTGGATCATACACCAGACACCCACACCCCAGCAGACCTGACCTAGCATTCTGGAGACCCCGCTGGAAATTTACCCTAACATACATACACATACACACAACATATAAAATATATAGGCAGAAGCAGAGAAGTTTTTAGCAGGATAATATTTTTCAAACTTAACTAGTTATAGTAATTTGCTTGGTTATAGGTCATTTTGGCAGCAGGAGAAGAGTATATTTAACATTTCTTTATTCAAAGGGAATAACAGTCATGGGTATGCTGTCATCTGGCCTAAGCAAAACAGGACAACAATGAGAAAGTTAATGTGTAACAAGGGACAGTAATTAAGAAGGCAGGAGGATTTTGTCCCTGACTCCATTTAATTCTCTCCAGTCATTGTACAGAACAAGAAAAAAAAAGCCAGTTAATCTATAATCTGAGGTATAGAACAAGAAAAACAAGTCAGTTAATCTATAATCTGAGGAACAGAAATTGTAACCATATGTAACTGAGTCACAGTCACTTCTCTCAAGGATTAAAGTGTTTCTGGGATTCCAACAGCTTTTAAATTGTATTCATTTTCACAAACTATAGCAGGGGGTTGTGTCCCCTTTCATGTTTCTTTGCTATTTGGATTTTCTCTTCTAAGATATGCTCATTCATGTTCTTTGTTCATTTTCTATTGTTTTTGCCTTTTTTCTATTTCGTGTTAAAGATTTATTTACATATTGTAGATATTGGTTCTTTATCTTTCATGTGTGGCTACTATTTTTTTTTTTCTCTCTAATCCATCATCATCTCTTGAGTTTTATCGCAGCTTAAATTTTTTGGTTATCCAGCATATCTTTTCATTATAGTTCAAGATTTCTGTTTTTGTAGATCTCTGAACCCCTAGATTAGCCTAAAATCTCCTAAATTTTGTTCTAAATGCTGTTGTTAAAAAAGAAAAAGGAAGAGTCAATATTATCAAGATGCTATCCTACCCAAGGCAATCTACAGATTAAATGCAATCCCTATCGAATTGCTAACATCTTTTTTCACAGATCTAGAAAAGACAATACAGAAATTCTTATGGAAAAAATAGAGCCTGTATAGCTAAAGTAACCCTCAGCAAAAGGAACAAAGCTGGAGGCATCACACCTCCAGACTTTAAACTTTATTACAAGGCTACAGCACCCAAGACAGCATGGTACTGGTACAGTAATAGACCAATGGAACAGGACATAAAATTTGGAAATAAAACCATGGTTCTTCAGATAACTCATCTTTGATGAAGCCATCAAAAACAAACAATGAGAAAAGGAAGCCATATTTAGCAAACGGTGCTGGGAAAACTGTCTAGCCGCATGCAGAAGAATAAAACTGGACCCCTACTTATCACCATATACAAAAATCAACTCAAAATGGATCAAGGACTTAAATGTAAAATCTCAAACTATAAGAATCTTAAAAGAAAACTTAGGGAACACCTTCCTGGACGTCAGAATAGACAATGAATTCATGACTAAGCCCTCAAAGGCAAATGCAATGAAAACTAAGATTGACAGGTGGGACCATATAAAACTAAAAAGTTTTTGCATGGCAAAAGAAATTATCAATAGAGTAAAGAGACAACTCATGGAATGGGAAAAAAGTTTTGCAAGCTATGCATCTGACAAAGGCCTAACAACCAAGATCTATAAGAAACTCAAACAACTTGAAAGAAAAAAAAACATTAAAAAGCAGAAAAAGGACATGAACAGGCACTTCTCAAAGGAAGACATACAAATAGCCAACAAACACATGAAAAAATGCTCAGTCTCACTAATCATCAGAGAGATGCAAATCAAAACTACAATGAGGCCAGCACGGTGGCTCAGCCTGTAATCCCAGCACTTTAGGAGGCCGAGGTAAGAGGATTGCCTGAGCCCAGGGGTTCAAGATCTGACTGAGCAACTTGATGAGATCTCATCTCTACAATAAATCACACACACACACACACACACACACACACACACACACACACACACACACATACAACTAGGCGGATGTAGTGGCATGCGTCTGTAGTTCCAGCTACATGGAAGACTGAGGCGGAAGGATCGCCTAAGCCCAGCAGGTCAAGGTTGTGGTGGACATGAGCGTGCCACTGCACTCCAACCTGGGCAGCAAGAGTGAGACTCCAACTCAAAAAAAAAATACCACCTGACATTGGTAGTGATGACTATCATTAACAAGTAAAAAAATAACAAGTACTGGCACAGCTGCAGAGAAAAGGGAACACTCCTACACTGTTGATGGGAATGTAAACAAGTTCAACCTTTTTGGAAAGCAGTGTGGCAATTACTCAAATAACTAAAAACTGAGCTTCCATATGATCCAGCAATCTCTCTTCTGGGACTATACGCAAATTGCTCCACCAAAAAGACACCCACACACATATGTTTATTGCAGCACTATTCACAATAGTAAAAGCATAGAACCAAGCCAGATGTCCATTGAAAGTGGACTGAATTTTTAAAAAGTGGTAATATACATGATGGAATATTAAGCAGACATAAAGAACAAAATCATGGCCTTTTCAGCAACATGAATGAAGCTGGAGACCATCATACTAAGTGAACTATCACAGAAACAAAGAACTAAACATTGCATGTTCTCATAAGTGAGCCCCGATCACTGATCACATGTGCACAAAGGTGAGATCAGCAGACACTGGACGCTACTAAGGGAGAGATGGAGAAAGAGGGTAGTGGGGCACATGGCAACACACTAGTAATGGGTCCATTATTGGGGGAGAGAGTACTATTAATAGTTAGAAGCCCAAACCTCATTTGCATGCTACTTACTTATGTAGTAAATCCTCATTTGTACCCCACAACTCTAAAATGAAATTAAATTAGGACTTATTATACTAGCAAAAACAAAATAAAAAGGAAAAAGATAAAATTGCATATTAAATAATAAAAATAAAGTTGGAAGTGATGACAAGAAGTACTATGTATGAACAGATTAATTTTATCCATTAAGAGACAAAAATGGACTGCCGAGAAGATGGTGGCATAGCCAGTCGAACTGCATGAGTTCCTGTGTTTGTGAGTGAATGTATGAACAAATTTGCATGTGTGACTGTATGTATGTGGGTGTGTGACAGGCTGATTGCATGGGGACTCGGGAGCAAGTGGTCTGGGCTCTCCTGGTGAAGACATTGGTGCTGCAGTTGCTCTTCTTGGACCCTACTGATTCCCAGAGTGCAGAAGCTGAGCACCACTTTTTGAAATCAGCAAAGCTTTTCCTAGGAATAAGTCACTGGAGTGACTGCCGTTTTCACCACCACAGCGCCAGGCTAGACACTAGCAGTGAGGACTGCAGAGGGAGTGCAATGATGGGATTCAGAGGCAGAGTCCTGAAAAAACAGTGGAGAGAGGCCACCCGGAACCTGGAATTGCCACCACTGCCAGCAGTACTAGGCTAGGCTGCAAGGTCCTGCCACTGGGACCTGAGATCCAGAGACTGAGGTACCAGCTGGGAAAGGAGCTATCTCTCCTGACCCCCATTTGTGGCAGGAACAGCAGCCTGTCAAGAACTGAGCAGCCACTCTAAAGCCTGGGGAGAGAAGTGCTCCAGGGAGGCCTGTGTGGAACAGTAGACCTGTATCTTAAGACCAGAGGGTGATCGCCACACTCCACATTGCTTTGAGACTGATTTTTACAAACTCAAGGAGCATTTCCCCAAGGCACTAACCCTAGTAGGTAATGGCAGAGGCAGAGTCCCAGATGATCTGTCCCTAACCCTGAGCAAGATACTGGGCGATAGACACATACAGCAGATCTGACCAAGAAGGAGGCTGGTGAGTGCCTAGTTGACTCCCCCTGTCACCCCTAGTAATAAGTGAAGGAGATCAGAAGGGCAGGGCAGAGCAGAGCCCCAGCTCAAGAAAGGAAAGAAAGTGATTGCTTCTCCATTTCCCACTGAGCAACAGAATTAAAGAGAAAGGAAAGAGAACTGCTACAAATGAAGAAAACTCAATGAACAATCACAGGTAACCTTCAGAACCCCAACAAAGAGTCAGTGCCTGACAGAACAGCTATTGGAGCATGAACAAAGGCTATCTCTGAGAACAATGGTAACCAGAAGGTACTTACAGAGATCAGAGAATCATTGGACAGAATGAATAAAAATTAGAAATGCAAGGGCTAAAACTAGATGAAATTGCAATGGAGTTGGACAGACTCAAGAAAACATATTTAGAAATAACAGAAATAAAGAACTCCATCCAAGAAATAAATAACAAAATAACAAGCATGGGAAGCAGAATTGACCAAGCAGAAGAAAGAATCTCAGAGCTGGAAGATCAAAATATGGAATTAACCCAAGCTATTTAAAATATAGGGGAAAAAAAAACCTTAAGAAAAAAGAAGAAATTCTCCAAGAATTACATGATTTTATCAAAAAGCTAAGCCTAAATCTGATCAAAATACCTGAAATAGAAAGAGAAATGGAAAACACTTTGGAACAAACATTCCATGAGGTCATTCAAGAAAGCTTTCCTCATCTGGCCAGAGAGATGACTATATAAGCACAAGAGATTCAGAGAACCCCTGCAAAACATCTTATGAGAAGACCAACCCCTAGACACAATTTGCCTACACAAAGTAGGTATAAAAGAAAAAATTCTAAAGGCAGCAAGAAAAAAATGTTTGACTATCTACAGGGGAAGTTCAATCAGAATTTCTGCAGACTAATCTGCAGAAGCACTGTAGGCCAGAAGGAATTGAACCCCAATCTTTGATGTTCTCAAAGATAAGCAATTTAAGCCAAGAATTTCCTACCTAACCAAGCTAAGCTTCAACAGTAATTGAGAATTAAAATCCTTCCCAGACATCCATTCCCTAAGAGAATATGCTGCTTCCAGACCAGCTCTATAGGAGATGCTTAAAAAGATGTTGTGCACAGACGAAAAAAGAAACAAAAGAAAGACCATATACTTCACAAGATCACAAACACAGGAGCAGCAGAACACACGCACACTCACAAAAATGAAAACACACACATATGAGAGGCTTATGACAGGGACAAACTCACATTTCAATAATCAGTCTGAACGTGAATGGACTAAATAAATGCACCACTATAAAGACACAGAATGGTAGGCTGGATTTAAAAAAAATACAACAACAACAACAAAAAAACCCAGAACAAAAAAACATAACCCAATAATTTTCTGCCTCCAGGAAACACATCTCACCATAAAGAACACTAACAGACTCAAAGTTAGAATATGGAAAACAAATTTTCAGATGAACAGATCACAAAAGAAGGCAGGAGTCACAATCTTAATATCAGACAAAACAACATTTAAGCTATCAAAAATTTAAAAACATATGGAAGAATGCTATATAATGGTAACAGTTCAATCCATCAACTAGATGTATCCATCCTAAACATATATATACGAAACACAGGAGCACAAGCTTTTATAAAGCAGCTACTAAGTAAACTAAAAAAGATATTAACTCTAACACTATCATAGCTGGTGACTTAAATACCCCACTAACAACCCTAGATAGATCATCAAGGCAAAAAATCTACAAAAAGATCTGGTACCTCAGCTTGATGTTTGACTGAATGGACGTAATAGATACCTACAGAACACTCCACCCAACAACCATGGAATATACATTCTACTCATCACCACATGGAATGTACTCCAAGATTGACCACATCCTCAGCTATAAATCAAGCATAAACAAATTTCATAAAATTGAAACACTGCTGTGCACCTTCTCAGACCTCAGCTGAATAAAAATAAATATCACCACCAACAAAATTCTTCCCAAACCCACAAAGACATGGATATTAATCAGCACGATACTGCACAACTCCTGGGTCAACACAGACCTCAAAGCAGAAATGAAAAGATTCACGAAAATGAAGAAACATCTTTCCAAAACCTCTGGGGACATCTTTCTATTTTCTTGATGTGTGTTCGTAGATATATCTCTACGAATACACATCAAGAAAATAGAAAGATCATAAGATAACAGCCTAAAAAATTACCTATGGGCACTGGGAAGGCAAGACCAGCAAAACCCTGGCTCCAGCAGAATAATCTAGATCACAAAGTAAAAGCCCAAATCCAGGACACAGAAGACAAAATATGATAGAAAAACATCAACAAAACAAAAAGGTAGTTATTTGAAAAGATAAACAAGATTGATGGACCCCTAGCCAGAATGACCAAGAAAAAGAGAGAAAAAGTCCAAATAAACACAATCAGAAATGCAAACTATCAAGTTGTAACTGACCCCAAATAAATACAAAAGATTATTACAGATTACTATACACAGCTGTATGGAAACTGACTTGATAACCTAAATGAACTGAAGAACTTTCTGACATTACACAACCTCCCAAGGTTGAAACTAGAAGAAACTGAGACCCTAAATAGACCAATAACAACCCAGGAAATTGATGTCATCATAAGAAAACTATATATATATTTTAAAAAGCCCTAGACCAAAAGTCTTTCCAGTGGAATTCTATAAAATGTACAAGGAAGAGATGATACCAATCCTATTTCCTATTTAAAGTATTCCAGACAATCGAGAAAGTTGGAACTCTCTCCAAATCATTTTATGAAGCAAAAAATCACACTGATACTCAAACTGGGTAAAAATACAACAAAGAAAGATAATTACAGGCCTACATTCCTAATGAACATAGATGGAAAAATTCTCAACAAGATTCTAGCAAATCAGCTCCAACAATGGCTATCTCAGAATCCATCCACAATGACCAAGTAGGCTTCATACCCAGGAGGCAGGACTGGTTCAACATCCGCAAGACCAAAAATGTAATTAAATACATCAGCATATGTAAAAATAAGAATCATAAGATTATATCACTAGATGCAGAAAAAGCTTTCAGTAAAATCCAGCATCTCTTCTTGATAAAAACTCTTGAACCCCTAGGCATATAGGGAACATGCCTCAAAATTGTAAGAGTCATCTATGATAAGCCACAGCCAACATATTGCTAAATGAACAGAAATTGGAAGCATTTCCCCTTAAAACCAGAACAAGTCAAGACGGCCCACTCTCACCTCTCTTGTTCAACATAGTGTTGGAAGTCCTAGCTAGAGCAGACAAGAGAAGGAAATCAGGGCGATTCAAATAGAAAAAGAGGAAGTTAAGTTAATTCCTCTTTGCTGATGATATGATCCTATACCTTGAAAATCCAAGAGAATCTGTCAAAAACCTTCTAGCACTGATAAAGGACTTTGTCAAAGTCTCAGTGTACAAAATGAATGTGCAAAAGACAGTCACCTTCTTATATACCAACAACATACAGATAGAGAACCAAATCAAAAGCCAATCCCATTCAAAATAGTCATACAACAACAACAAACAACTTAGCATCCTCCTAACCAGAGAAGTGAAAATTTACAACGAAAACTACAAAATGCTGCTCAAAGAAATCAAAGATGACACAAACAAATAGAAAAATATTTCATGCTCACGGATTGGAAGAATCAACATGGTTATGATGTCCATCCTACCAAAGGCAATCTACAGATTCAACGCAATACCCATTAAATTACCAACATCATTCTTCTCAGACCTGGAAATGGCAAAACAGGAATTCATATGGAAACATAAACAACCACATGGATAGGCAAAACAATCCTCAGCAAAAGAAAAAAAGTGGGAGGTATATCACACTTCCAGACTTTAAACTTTATTAAAGGCTACAATAATCAGAACAGCCTGGTATTGGTACAAAAACAGGCATATAGACCAATGGAACAGTATAGAGATTCCAGGAGAAAAAAGCGCAATTTCTCAATCAACTCATCTTCGATACAGTCTTCACCAACAACCACTGGGGAGAGGAGAAGTTATTTACTTAATGGTGCTGGGAATACTGACTGACCGCATGCAGAAGATTAAAACATGAACCCTACCTATCTCCAAACACAAAAATCAACTCTAAATGAATCAAAGAACTAAATGTAAAACCTCAAACTATAGGAACCTAAGAAAACACAGGAGACACCCTTACAGAAATTGGAATAGGCAACCAATTCCTGATCAAAACTCCAAACGCTTACTCCGTAAGAGATAAGATAGACAATTTGGACCTTATCAAACTAGCAAGCTTCTGCAAAACAAAAGAAACCAGCAAGAGAATGGAGAGACACCTACAGAATGGGAAAAAATATTTGCCAACAGTATATCTGATAAAAGCCTAACATCCAGGACCTACAAGGAACTCAAACATGCCAAAAGGGAAAAAACAAAAAAACCCTATTAAAAAGTAGGCAAAAGATATGAATAGACACGTCTCAAAAGAAGACTTATAAGCAACCAACAGATACATGAAAAAAGTACTCAGCTTCATTAATTATCAAAGAAATGCATATTAAAACCACACTAAGATACCACCTAACTCCAGTCAGGATGGTTATCATCAATAACTCAAAAAACAACAGATGCTGAAGAGAATGTGGGGAAAAAGGAATGCTTCCACACCATTGGTGGGAGTATAAACTAGTACAACCTCTGTGAAAAACAGAGTGGCAATTCCTAAAAACAATCTAAAAATTGACCTTCCACATGACCCAGCAATCCCCTACTGGCAATATACACAGAGGAACTCAAATCATCCTATAAAAAAAGATACCTGCACATGCATGTTTATTACAGCACTATTCACAATAGCAAAAACATGGAACCAACCGGGCTGCTCATTGAAAGTGGACTGAATAGAATAAATGTGGTACATATACACGATGAAATATTACATAGCCATAAAGGAGGACAAAATTATGGACTTCGCAGCAACTCAGATGGATTTAGAGTCTACCACACTCAGTGATGTATTACAGAAACAAAGAACTGAGTACCACATGTTCTCATTCATAAGCAAACTCTGAACATTCATCATAATACTATAGAAAGGGATTGGCAGTAGTGGGAAACGACGGGGGTGGGGGGAAGCACACAATACCAGTAAGGGTACCTGATCTCAAACCAGGTGAAGTGGGGACCAACGGGAGGCCCAAACTTTACTATATGATGACTACTTGTATACCTAATCCTGAATTATACCCCACATCTTTAACATAAAAAATTAAAATTAAAAAGAGAAAAACTTTCTGATGCAGTAAAAAAATAAAGTCTAGATATTTATACACCACTCTTAAAGTGATAAAGAGTAAAAAGATGGACAGGTAATACTAGATAAAGCGTAAAAAAAAAGGAATCAAGAATGGCATCCGTAATATTAGGCTCAGTGGAACGTAAGGTTAGAAGCATGAAAATAGAATAATAAAGAATATTATGCAATAATAAAAGACAGCCTACAGCCGGGCTCGGTGGCTCAGCCTGTAATCCCACGCCTTTGGGAGGCTGAGGTGAGTGGATTGCCTGAGCCCGCGGGTTCGAGACCCGCCTGAGCTGCGAGACTTCATCTCTACAAAAAATCAAAAAATCAGCCGGGTGTGGTAGCACATGCCTGTAATTCCGGCTACTCGGAAGGCTGAGGCGGAAGGATTGCGGGAGCCCAGCAGGTCGAGGCTGCGGTGGCCGGGAGTGGCCACTGCACTCCAGTCTGGGCGACAGAGTGAGACTCCAACTCAAAAAAAAAAAAAAAAAAAAAAAAAGACAGCCTACAAAGAAGATGTGAAATAATTATGTATACACTAAATAGCATTGCATCAACTATATGAAGCCAAAGTGATTAAAATGCAATAAGTTTATGAAAAAACAAGTATTGTGAAATATTTAAATTCATGTCTTTCAGATCAACAGATACAGGAGACAAAAATTTTAATACATACTAGGATTGAGAAATGCAAAAATCAAGTTTTGTGTTTAATAAATGAAGAACTTTTTAATTATCCATGCATCATTTTCAAAATGTTATTACTTTGACCAGAAAAGCTATTAATAAAATTCTTAAAGTAGAGATTTCTCAGGCAAAATTATTTAATCAAAGTCCAATGACATTAAATATAAATAAGGAAATGATGGCAATTACATGTTTTTCCACTTGGAAATTAAAGAAATACTTTCTTAAATAATACCTGGATCAAAAAGAAACATTTTGACAAACTGCTTTAGGAAGACAATATCAGTCTTCCAAATATTAACAGACATACATAATATATTTTAATGAGATTCACTATTTATTCTTTAATAAGATAAAAATGATCCTTAAGTTTTTATAGAAGACTAAATGTTAAAGGTTTTTTTAGGGTTTTCTTTATTATAGAGATGTGGGGTACAAGTCAGGATTAACTGCATAAGTAGACTGAATCCAGGTGAATTTGGGCCTCCAACTAGTCCTGGTTTGGGACCAGGTACCCTTTGTGTTATTATGTACCCCTTCTCCCTCCCTTGGCAGTGTCCAGCAACTGCTGATCCTCCCCTAATGTGATTAATGTTCAGGTCCCACTTATGGGTGAGAACATGCAGTATTCAGTACTTGGTTTCTTTGATAGATCACCAAGTATGATGATCTCCAACACCATCGAATTTTCTGCAAAATCTATGATTTTCTCTATGACTGTGTAATACTCTATCGTATATATATATATATATACCACATTTTCTTTATCTAGTCCATTTTTGAGGGGCATCTGGGGTCCTGTGTTTTTGCTATTGTAAATAGTGTGGCTATAAACATGTGTGTGTCTTTTTTTGTAGAATGATCTATCTTCCTCCAGGTGTATTTCCAGGAGAGGGATTGCTGGATTGTATGGGAGGTCAATTTTTGTTCTTTTAGGAACCTCCACAATGCTTTCCATGGAGGTTGAACTAGCTTGCACTTCCACCACAGTGTAGAAGTGTTCCCTTTTCTCCATAGGCACATCAGCATCCATTGTTTTTTGATTTATTCATGATGGCCGCCCTGACTGGGCTTAGGTGATACTGCATTTCACTGATGATTAGTGAGGCTGAGTATTTACTCATGTATCTGTTGGCTGTTTGTATATCTTATCTGTTGGCTGTTTGTATATCTTCTTTTGAAAAGAAGATATACATGTCCATTCATATCCTTTGCCCAATTTTTAATCGGGTTGTTTGCTTGTTTTTCCTTTCAGCTCATTTGAGTTGCTTATAGATCCTGGATGTTAGGCCTTTGTCAGAACATAGTTGGCAAACCTTTTTTTCCATTATGTGGGTTGTCTCCCTACTATGGTTTCTTTTGTTGTGCAAAAGCTTCTCAGTCTGATGAGTTCCCACTTGTCTATCTTGGCTTTTATGGCGTTCACTTTTGGGAATTTGGTCAAGAATTGGTAGCCTACACTGATGTGTATAAGAGTGTTTCCTATGTTTTCTTCTAGGATTCTTGTAGTTTGATGTTTTGTCTGGGTCTTTGATCTATTTAGAGTTGGTTTTTGTATGATGATAGGTAGGAATCCAGTTTCATTCTTCTGCATGTGGTCAGCCAGTTTTCCCAGCACCATTTGCTAAATATGGTCTTTCCCTTGTGGTTGTTATTGGTGGCTTTGGTCAAAGATGAGTTGGTTGAAAGATTGAGTTTTTGCTTCTGGAGTCTCTGACTTTTTCGTTGGTCTACATGCCTATTCTTGTACCAACACCAGGTTGTTTTGGTACTGTAGCCTTGTAGTAAAGTTTAAAGTCTGTAAGTGCGATAACTCCTGCTTTGTTCCTTTTATTGAGGAATTGTTTTGGCTATTTGGGCTCTTTTTTATTTCCATATGAATTTCTGTATTGTCATTTCCAGGACTGAGAAAACTGATGTTGGTAATTTGATGGGTAATGCATTGACTCTGTAGATTGTCTTGGGAAGAATGGGCATCTTGACAGTATTAATTCTTCTGATCCATGAGCGTGGAATTTTCCATTTGTTTGTGTCATTCTTGATTTTTTTTGAGCAGCATTTTGTAGTTCTTGTTGTAAGGGACTTTTACTTCTCTCATTAGATGGATGTCAAGGGCAAGGTATTTCTCTTTTTGTGTGTGGCTATTGTTCATAAGATTGTGTTTTTTATTTGCAACTCTGTCTGCTTGTTTCTGGTGTATAGAAATGCAACTGTCTTTTTCACAGTGATTTTGTACCCTGAGACTTTATCGAAGTTGACTATCAGTGCTGGAAGGCTTTTGACAGACTCCTTAGGGTTTTCACGATACAGAATCACATTGTCTGCAAAGAGGGGTTAGCTTGACTTCCTTTTTTTCTGTTTGTATACTCCTGACTTACTTCTCTTGCCTGATTGCTCTGACTAGGACTTCCAATACAATGTTGAACTGGCGGGGTGAGAGTGAACATTCTTGTCTTATTCCCGTTCTCAGAGGGAATACTTCCAATTTCTATCCATTGTGCAAAATGTTGGCTGTGGGTTTATCATAGATGGCTCTTACTATTTCGAGGAATGTTTCTTCTGTACCTAGATACTCAAGGGTTTTTGATCAAGAAGGGATGCTGGATTTTATCAATTACTTTTTCTGCATCTAATGATATAATCATGTGGTTCTTGGTTTTATATCTGTTGATGTGCTGAATTACATTTATGGGCTTGTGAATGTTGAACCAGCCCTGCATCCCAGGTGTGAAGTCCAGTTGGTCATGGTGAATGATCCTTGAGATGTGCTGTTGGATCTGTTTTGCTAGAATCTTGTTTAGAATTTTTGCATCTATGTTTGTCAAGGAAATTGGCCTGCAATTCACTTTCCTTTTTTGGATCTTTGCCAGGTTTGAATATCAGTACGATGTTGGCTTCATGAAATGAGTTGAGGAGCATTCCATCTTTCTTGATTACCTGGAATACTTTCAATAGAATTGGTATCATCTCCTCCTTATATGTCTTGTAGAATCCAACTAGGAAGCAATTGGGTCCAGGACTTTTTGGTAGGTAGATTTCTTATGACTGAGTCAATTTCCTGGAGTGTTATTGGTCTGCTTAGAGTTTCTTTTTCTTTTTTTTCAACCTTGGGAGGTTGTGTGATGTTAAAGACTTTTAATGAAAATTATGGGCTAGGCAGGGTGACTTATGCTTATAATCCCAGCTCTTTGGGAGGTCAAGGAAGGAGGATCACTTGAACCTAGGAGTTCAAGAAATGCCCAAGCAATAGTAAGGCCTCGTCTCTACAAAAATAAAGAATAAAAAAAATTAGTAGGAGCTGGATGCTACAGTGAGCTGTGATGGTGCCACTGCCCTCCAGCCTGGGTGACAGAGTCAGACTCTGACTCAAAAAAGGGAAAAAAATGTTATAAAAAAGAAGAATGAGAGGAACTTATCTTTCCAGATATTAAAATGTGTTTTAAGATCTCTGTAATAAAACATTTTGGTACTTACCCTTTTATCATTACAATTGACCTTCTTTATCCCTGGTAATATTTCTTGCTCTGAAGTCTACTTTGTCTCATATTAATACAGCTACTTCAGCTTTCTTTTGATTGAAATTAGCATAGTATGTCTTTTTTTCATTGTTTTACTTTTAGCTTACTTGTGTCTGTATTTAAAGTGAATTTCTTGTAGACAACATGTAGCTGGGTCTTACTTTCTCAACCAGTCTGATAATGTCTGCCTTTCAACTGGGGTGTTTGCACTATTTATTTTAATTGCTAATATGGTGGAGTTTCTGTTTGTTTTTTATGTGTTTATTCTGTTGTTATTGTTGTTCTCCCTTTCCTTTAACCTTCCTTCTTCTGGATTAAGTATGACTTCATCCTCTTTATTGACTTATTGACTACAAGAATTTGTTTTGTTAAATTAGTGGTTACTTTATATGTACATCTTTAACTTATCACAGTCAAAGTTCAAGTGATATTATACCACTTCACATATGGTATGAGAAGCTTACTTCCACCAGCAATATATGGAAGAGAATAGTTTTTACCTATTATCACCTCTAAGATTCTGTCTTACTTAATAATTCTCTCCAAATCCTAGCTTATATGTATGTAATCTCTTAAAATTGCTCTATAGTGGGTTTTTTTGTTTGTTTGTTTTTGAGCTGGAGTCTCACTCTGTCACCCAGGCTAGAGTGCAGTGGCATGCTCATGGCCACACGCAGCCTTGACCAGCTGATCTCAGGCAATCCTTCTACCTCAGCCTTCCAAGTAGCTGGAATTACAGGCATGTGCCACCACACCCAGCTAATGTTTTTGATGTATTGTAGAGACAAGGTCTCGCCAAGTTGCCCAGGCTGGTCTCGTATCCCTGGACTCAGGCAATCCTCTTGCCTTTACCTCCCAAAGTGCTGGGATTATAGGTGTGAGCCACTACGCCCAACTAGTTTTTGTTTATATATATATATAAGTTAAGTTATATATAGTTTATTTTCCTCTAGACCAGTTGTGTCATAACTAATTTAAAATAAACCATTATTTTCCCATTAACTTGAAATAGAACTTTTGGCATTCATTCAGGTGTTGCTTAACAATGGGGATATGTTCTGAGAAATGCATCATTAAGTGATTTCATCATGCAAACATCATAGAATGTACTCACACAAACCCAGATGGCATCGGTTATACACACCTAAACCATAGACAATAAGAACATGTACTTCCACTTCCTCCCTTTTGGCCTTTGTACTAACTTTATGATTTTGGTGTAGTAATAGGCAAAAAGAAAAGTAGAAAAGAAAATAATGTCCCGAAGTAGATATCAATATAAATATGATAATTTAATATACAGCCATGAGCCACATAATGTTTTGGTCAATGATGGAATCCATATATGATAGTGCTCTCGTAAGATTATAATATAATACCATATTTTTACTGTACCTTTTCTATGTTTAGATATACAAATACCGCAGTGTTCCAATTGCCTACAGTACTCAATATAATAACTTGCTATACAGGCTAGTAGCCCAGAAGCAGCAAGCTATACTATATAATCTAGGTGTGTAGGAGGTTATCTTATCTAGGTTTGTGTGAGTACACTCTATGATGTGTGCACAACAGCAAAATCACCTAATGATGCATTTCTCAAAATGTATTCCTATCATTAAGCAACACCTGGCTGTATGCTAAAAGTGCTATTTCAAGTTAATGGGAAAACAGTATTTTATTTTAAATTGGTTATGACAGCTGGTGTGGAGGAAAATAAAGTGAAAAACCCTGGATTCACACCACATACAAAAAAATTTTTCAGAAAAACTTACAATATATTTGTAAACAAAAACTATAGAGCAATTTTAAGAGAATATATGTATAAGCTAGGGTTTGGAAAGAGAGATCTTTTTAACCAAGAGAGGAACCTAGAGGAGAAATATATATATTTGATTATATAACATACAAAATTTTATATTGCACAATAACAAAGTCACAAAACAGAGATTAGTTTAAAAAGGGGGGAGCACAAATAACCCATACATAAGAAAAATGAATACTCATATCAGTCAGAAGGCTCTCACATTTTTTTTTTTGAGTTGGAGTCTCACTCTTTACTCAGGCTAGAGTGCAGTGGCATAGCCACGGCTCACTGCAGCCTGGACCTCCTGGATTCAGGTGGTCCTTCTGTTTCAACCTCCCGCATAGCTTGGTCTATAGGAGCATACCACCGTAACCAGCTTGTTTTTAAAAAATAATTTCTGTAGAGATGAGGTCTTGCTATGTTGCCCAGGCTGATTTTAAACTCCTGGACTCAAACAATCCTCCTGCCTTGATCTCCTAAAGTGCTGGGATTACAGACATGAACCACTGTGCCCAGCCAGCTCTTACAAATTGACTAGTAACACAAATCCAAAAATAAGGACAAATAAACTGAAAAAGTAATTTATAGAAGAGAAATACAAATGGCCACTAAACTAATAAAAAATATTATCTAATATGGAGAAAATGTAAATTAAAGTAACCATATCTCTGCTTAGCTAACTAATTATCAGATGATTAAAATAATACCTACTATTGATGGAGATGTGAAAAAAAAAACGATTCTCTTTATATATGGCTGGTGGAAATGTGTATTGTTACAACTTTATGGAAAGCAATCTAGAAATATCTTCTAAAATTTTCAATGTACATACTCTTTGACATAGAAATCTTTTTGGAAATCTGTCTACTATAAATGAAAGCCCAATATGTAAAGATATATGTACATGTTTTTGATTATGTATGTATTTTAAGTTTTTCTGGAAATTTATTGTGCTCCTAGTTGAAGCAGGAGTCCAACTCTATTTTCCTTCAGGTCAGTTATGCCATAACCGTTGTAAAGTAAACCATTGTTTCCCCATTAACATGAAATAGTGCTTTTGGCATACAGTCAGGTGTTGCTTAACAATGGGGATACATTCTGAGGAGTGCATCCTATGTACATATATACAAGGATATTTACTACAACATTGTTTGTTGTGGCAAAAATTAGAAACTAAGTGTTTTTCAATATAGTGTAATAAATTGTGATACAATCAGGCGATGGAATATAAATTAATTATTGAAAAGAATGAATGGGAGTTATAACATTTGACTTGTGGGAATTTCATGATGTACCATTAAGTGAAAAAAATAGATACAAAGTGGTATGTGTACTCATTTTTGTTAAACACACATAAATTAAAAAAGCATACTATATGAATATTAATGAAGCATGAAGGATAGATAATTACCATCACATTTTGACTGAGGAAGTGAAAGCAACAAACAAATAAAAGGAGAATTAAGTATTTCCATGCTTTTTTATTTTTATTTATTTTTTTCTTATGATTACTGGTTTTTTAATTTAATAGAGTGACAAAACATGTATGAGGATACAAATTTAAATGCTGAGATAAATTCTTAAAATTAATTATGCTGTTTTGATTTTACTTTTATTTTTAAATGTTTCATTAACAAATAAATATTGTATATATTCAAGATATACAATGTGATGACTTGATATGCATATACATTATGTAACAATTACCACAATCAAATCAACACATCTATCATCACCTAGGCTATACATTATATCCCCAGAAATTATACATCTTATAAGAGAAAGTTTGTACATTTTGACCATCTCCCTATCTTACCTACCCCCCCAAACTCCTAGCAACCACCATCCGGCTCTCTGCTTCTGAGTTCAACCTTTTGAGATTACACATGTAAATGAGGTTAACAGTATTTGTCTTTCTGTGTCTGGCTTATTTCACCTAGCATAATGTCCTTTAAATTTATCAATGTCATCACAAATGACAATTTTTTCTTCGTATGGTTGGATAATATTCCATTGTGTATATCACATTTTATCTATTCACTCCATATCTCAACCATTGTGAATAATACTGCAATGAACATGGGGGTACAGCCATCTTTTCAAGATATTAATTTCATTCCTTTTGGATATATGTCCAGAAGTGGGATTGCTTGATCATATGGTAATTCCATTTTTATTTTTTTGAGGAAGCTTTACACTAGTTCCCATAACGATTTTATCATTTTATATTCCCACCAGCAGTGTACAAGGTTTCCCCTTTCTCCATATCCTTGTCAATGGTTAATCTCTTTTCTTTTTGTTAATAGACTTTCCAACAGGTATGAGGTGATATCTCATTGTGGTTTAGATTAGCATTTTTCTGGTGATCAGTGATGTGATGCTGAGTGCCTTTTTATAAACCTGTTAGCCATCTATGTCTTCTTTGGGAAAATGTCTATTTAGGCATTTTGCCCATTTTTAAGTTGAGTTATTTGGTGTTATTTTTACTATTGAGTTTGTGAGTTTATTACAAATTTTGGATATTATCTTCTTGTTAGATATTTTCTCCCATTCTGTAGGTTGCTTTTCATTTTGTTGATTGTTTCCCTTGCTGTGCAGAAGCTTTTTAGTTTTATACAGTTCCGTTTGTTTATTTTTGCTTTTGTTGCTTGTACTTTTGTTGCTATATCCAAAACAGTCAATAAACAATTAACAAAATGGCAACAGTAAGTCCTTACCTATTATTTATAACTCTAAATATAAATGAGTTAAATTCTTTAATTAAAAAAAAGATAGTGACAGAAGAGATTTTTAAAAAACAAGATCCAGCTCTTTGCAGCATCTACTGTGAGAATGAAGACCATTCTCAGCAATCAGACTGTCGACATCCCAGAAAATGTCGACATCACCCTGAAGGGATGCACAGTTATCGTGAAGGGTCCCAGAGGAAGCCTGTGGAGGGACTTCAATCACATCAATGTAGAACTCAGTCTACTTGGGAAGAAAAAGAAGAGGCTCCGGGTTGACAAGTGGTGGGGAAATAGAAAGGAACTGGTCACTGTCCATACTATTTGCAGTCATGTACAGAACATAATCAAGGGTGTTACACTGGGCTTCGTTACAAGATGAGGTCTGTGTATGCTCACTTCCCTATCAACGTCGTTATCCAGGAGAATGGGTCTCTTGTGGAAATTAGGAATTTCTTGGGCGAAAAATACATCCTCAGGGTTCGGATGAGGCCAGGTGTTGCTTGTTCCGTATCTCAAGCCCAGAAAGATGAATTAGTTCTTGAAGGAAATGACATTGAGCTTGTTTCAAATTCAGCTGCTTTGATTCAGCAAGCCACAACAGTTAAAAACAAGGATATCAGAAAATTTTTGGATGGTATCTATGTCTCTGAGAAAGGAACAGTTCAGCAGTTTGATGAATAATATCTAAGAGTTGTCCAGCTGCAGAAACAAGATGCCAGATGATTTCTAAGACCTATTTGTCACATTTTACTGATGCAATAAAAGACCTGTTGATCTGAAAAAGAAAAAAAACAAGAAAAAACAAGATCCAGCAATATACTACCTACAAGAGACTCACTTTAGTCTCAAGGACACATATAAACCGAAAGTGAAGAGATGGAAAAAGATGTTTCATGTAAATGAAAACCAAAGCAGAGCAGAGGTGGCTATACTTATATCAGCAAACTGGACCTTTAGTCAATATCTGTCACAGGAGACAAAGGTAGTCTAAATGATGATAAAGGAGTCAATTCATCAAGAGGATATAACAGTTGTAAATACAAATGCACCCAATATTGGAACATCTAAATATGTTAAGCAAATATTAACAGAACTGAAAGGAGAAATAGACAAGAGTACAATAATAATAAGGATCTTAAATACACCACTTTCAATAATGAATAGATCATCCAGAGATAAAATCAATAGTGAAACAGCAGATTTGAATAACACTATAGACAAAAGAGCTTAAAAAACATATACAGAATATTCCATCCAACAACAGTAAATACATGTTCTTCTCAAGTACATAGTCCAGGACAGATCATATATTGGGCACAAAACCAGTCTTAAATTTAAGAAGATTGAAATCATTCAAATAATCTTTTTTGATCACAATGGTATAAAACTAAAAATTAATAACAGGAAGAATTTTTGAAAATTCATAAGTGTGAAATTAAGCAACACACTCCTGAACAACAAATAAATCAAAGAAGAATTCAAAAGGGAAATAAAAAAATATCTTGAGAAAAATAAAAATAGAATGCAAGATACCAAAACTTATGGAATGTGGCAAAACCAATGCTAACAAAAAAGTTTATGGCAATGAATGCCTACATTAAGGAAAAAGAAAGATCTTAAATAAACAACTTAACCTCATACCTTAAGGAACTAGAAAAAGAAAAACAAACTAAGCCCAAAGTCAGCAGAGGAAATAAAGATTAGAGCAGAAATAAATGAAATCGCGATTAGCAAGACAATAGAAAAGATCAATGAAACTAAGGGTTGGTTTCTTGAAAATAAGCAGAATTGACAAATATTTAGCTAGAGTAATCAGGAAAAAAGAGAGAAGACTCAATTAAATACAATTATTAATAAGTGAGGAGACATTATAACTGATACCACAGGTAATACAAAAGATAATAAGAGACTGCTATGAACAATTATACATCAAAAATAGTACAAGTTGGAAGAAATGAACAAATTCCTAGAAATATTCAAATTACCGAGTCTGAATCATAAAGAAATGGAAAAGTTGAATAGACCAATAACAAAATGAATAAGGAGATTGGATCAGTAATCAAAAAACCTCCCAAGAAAGAAAAACTTTGGGCTAAATGGCTGCATGGCTGAATTCTATAAGAATTTAAATAATTCATCCCAATCCTTCTCACATTCTTCTAAAACAAAACAAAACAAAAGACCTAAAGGAAAAGGGAACATGTCCGATTCTTTTAAAAGAGACTAGCTTGGGTGCCTTTAAACACAATCATAGGAACATCCATAGATGGTTAACTTAGAATAAAGCATGTGCACGCACTCATTTAGTGTCAGGTATCACTTAGCCAAACTCTGATGGTTAGGGTGATTTTGACAATTATATTAAATATAATATTATATTAAATATTTAATATAAACATATTAGATTATGTTTTTGTTATGTAATGTTTAGAATTATGATGAGTCATTCAAAAGAGAAATACTAAGGAATGATGGGGAAATAAGTCAAAATAATACAGCATATAAAAATGATTTAATTCTACAAGGTACCACAACATGGTCTGACTTGGATAACTAGACTATCATGGCTTTGGAAGTGCTTGGGAGAGACAGGGATAATGCCTGATGGAGAGCAGGATCTTACCCATCCAAAGCAAGGTGGGGACAAGCAATGAGAGTTTCCAGTCCCCCGCAATGGGGTTGGCAGCAATAAGATGGAACAAGAGTCTCCAGGGTTTCTTCTTTCCCTTGGAGGCCTCAGTGGTGAGGTTAACTGAAATAGGGAAGAGATCATGAAATTTTGGGAAACTAGGAAAGCTAATGAAGGAGAACTAAACAATCTGGACCCCTACTGGGATATGTCCAGGGATTTCTCATCTAATAGTGTTGCTAAAATACAGATAATGTTGGTGTCAGGACAGTGCAGGGATTGGCATGAGTCTTTGATTTTATTTTCCCTACTTAGGGGTCTTATAACTGTCTTCCTAGCATATCAGGAGTAAGAGGTTTAGGTGTCCAAATGCCACACCCAGTGAAGGCTGTTCTTGGGCAGCAATTTTCCATAAGTCTCCAGAAGCAAGGGACACACGGCAGTAAATCTGAGCCTTATTGGCTAGATGCTAATTTCCAGTCTACCTAAGCAGAATTAAATTAGACTAGGGGATAATAATTCCTTCCTCCTCTTGAAAAGCAAAGGGAAATTTTGTCTATTGGTTGATGAGCCAACAGATCCTTTTTTATATTTTAAGTTTCTGTTCAGATCTTTGTGTGAAGAGGAAAAATAGACCTAAAACAAAACTGCTGCCTAAAGTTACACCTAACAATGACAATTCAAAGGAGAGACTAAGAAACAAGGGATAAAGAGAAAGCATAATCTCAGGATTTGTGGTGTGAACATCTAGTAGAAAATGCTATTAAAGCAGACTCCGATTGTTAAACTAGCATTTGCTAAGTACCTACAATGTGCCAGACAGAATGCGCAGTGCTAGGAACTTTCTTTGCAAAATCATCAGACATTGCACCTTTGTCCAGACCAATGTGGAACAAAGAATCTACAATTGTCTGGCCGGGCTCAGTGGCTCAGCCTGTAATCCCAGCATTTTAGGAGGCTGAGGTGAGTGGATTGCCTGAGTCCACGAGTTTGAGACCAACCCAGGCAACTTGGCAAGATCTCTCTACAATTAAAAAAAATTAGCCAGGCATGGTAGTGCGCGCCTGTATTTCCGACTACTTGGAAGGCTGAGGTGGAAGGATGGCTGAAGCCCAGCAGGGCAACACTGGGGTGGCCATGAGTGTGCCACTGCACTCCAGTCTGGGCAACAGAGTGAGACTCCAACTCAAAAAATAAAATAAAATAATAAAAGAATTGCATTTAAAAATCTGCAATTGTACTCTTTTTTTTTTTACTCTTTTTTATCTCATATCTTATTTCTTCATCAGAAAGATGCATATGAAAATGTAGTTCTCTATTTCAGGGTTCCTCAACCTCAGGATCAGGATTCAATAAGTTTTGAATTTAACTAAAGCGGTCTCAAATATCATTTTTTAACTTTGAAGTGTTTTATTTTAAAGATGTGGGGTACAATTCAGGGTTAGATATACAAATGTTCATTATGCAGGTACCCTTGTTGATGAGGTGTGCCCTCCTCTCCCCTGGCAGATTCCCACTACTGCCAATACCGCCCCGCTACCTCACCAGCAGTTTCCTGCGACTGACAATCCTCTTCCTATAGTATTACGATAATTGTTCAAGGTCCACTTATGAGTGAGAACATATGATACTCAAGTTATTTGTTTCTGTGATACATTACTCAATATTATAGACTCTAAGTTCATCCAGGTTGCTGTGAAGTTCATGATTTTGTCCTTCTTTATGGCTGCGTAATATTCCATCATATATATGTACCACATTTTAAAAATCAGTTCTCTTTTGATGGGCAGCACAGTGGTTCCGTGTTCTTGTTATCATGAACAATGCTGCGATAAACTTACATGTGCAGGTATCTTTTTCATAGTGATCTTCCAGGTATATTCCCAGTAGGAGGATTATGGGGTTGTATGGAAGGTCTATTTTTAGAACTTTTAGGAATCGCTACACTGTTTCCCACAAAGGCTGTATTAGTTTACACTCCCATCAACAGTGTAGAAGTGTTCCCTTTTTGCTGCATTCTCTCCAGCATCTGTTGTTTGTTGAGTCATTGCTGATGGCCATCCTGACTAGAGTTAGGTCGTATCTCAGTGCAGTTTTAATTTACATTTCTTTGATGACTAGTGAAGCTGAGCATTTTTTCATGTATCTGTTGGCTGCTTGTATGTCTTCTTTTGAGAAGTGTCTATTCATATTTTTTGTCCACTTTGTAATGGGTTTGTTTGTTTTTTTTCTTTTTGGCACATTTGAGTTCCTTGTGAAACATCATTTTTAAAAAATTGAAGTGAAGTAAATGAGAAAATATCAGAAAACTTAGTAAAATAGACAGTTTCGTGACGTTTTTGTTTCAGTTTTATAGACAAATGTGTAAATTAGGTCTTTATGGAAATGTATGTTGTTCTCTGGGTCAAAGCTAAGTTTGAAGAGCATTTATCAATTTCATTGCACTGAAATGTACAATAATTTCTTGCAATGGACATATCAGGAGTGAATTACAAGATCTGATAATTAAGTTTGCAAACTTGCCTCCGTGCACTTACATTGGCAGCACTGTACAAACAGCTCAGTAAGGTTTCATACTCAGTAGATCAGTGTCTCAAAGCTGTGTTCATGTCGATGTGTGGCTGTGTCTTGCTGAGTGGCATTCGTTATTGTTGTTGCATGTTTTTGTGTGCTGTTGTGAGAATGTCAGAGCTTGAATTAGAGCAATGAATAAACTTTAAATTTATTGTTAAACTTGGCAAGAGTGGAAGTGAAATCAGGGACATGTTAGTACAAGTTTTTGGGGATAATGCTATGAAGAAATGTACAAATGGATTAAACATTTTTTTCTGAGACGGGAGAAAGCATCACTGATGCGGAGAGATTAAAATGGCCAGTAAAGAGCAGAACTGAGAAAAACATTGCAAAAACTAATCCAGTTGTGCATCAAAACCATCGACTGACCGTGAGAAGAATAGTAGACAAAATAAACATTGATAGAGAAACAGTTGGGAAAATCTTAGCTGAAAATCTCAACATGAGAAAAGTGTGTGCAAAAGGAGGTCCTGAAGGAGCTCTTGCATCATGACAACGCACCAGCTCACACAGCACTGTCTGTGAGGGAGTTTTTAGCCAGTAAACAAAGAACTGCGTTGGAACACCCTCCCTACTCATCTGATCTGGCCCCCAATGACTTTTTTCTTTACCTGAAATTAAAGAAAATATTGAAAGTAAGACATCTTGATGACATTCAGGACATCAAGGGTAACATGACAACAGCTCCGACAGCCATCTTAGAAAGAATTCCAAAATTGCTTTGGCAGGTGGACTAGGTGCTAGCATCAGTGCACAGCTTTCCAAGGGGAGTACTTCAGAGGTTACTGAAGTGATATTCAGCAATGAGGTATGTAACACTTTTTCTAGGATGAGTTCGTGAACTTAATTGTCATAATTCATATGTGTGATAAAATCTGTTAAAAGAAGGGGTCATGTTCTATTTCCCTAGGAATATCGCCAAACATACTCACAGAACAAAGAGATAATAAAAGATAAGTAGTTTGAAAGATTTCTGATCAGACTGAGTTTGTTTGAAAAATCACTTCCCTTAAGAGCACTTGTTTAGTGCCGGTTGTTGAAGCTCAGAGTAAACTGTTTGTTCAAGCATATAACTTTCCTTTGCTAATTACACATACTCTTGTCATTTATTACATTCACTAGTTATAAATCATTTTCTTCCTCTTCTCTCAAAAGACAACCTTGCTATATTTCTTAAGCCCACTTGCAGTCACCTGAAAACACATTTTATGAATCTCTGGAGTGGAGAATATAGTAGGAACAGATGAAAGAGTTGTGTTATGAGTTATTTAAGGCAGCATACATCATGAGTGCCTGAAATGAGAATTCAATTGGTAGTTTAAAAGTGAAATCCCAAGAAAGATAAAATGTAAAGAATGATACATTCTTTGTATTTTGTGTGTGGTATTTTCAAATCTAATGCTGACTAGGTTGTTTGCATAAATCATTTTCCGATACAGGAAAGCAACAGAATCTTGCAGAGTATGCAAAACAAGTTCTTAGTCTTTTAGCATGTGTATTTTGATTTTGAAGAAGGAAAGAAATGCCATTTTTGCAACTTCAAAATCTTTATAAAATTTCCAAGATCTCATGTACCCTGGAAGTTCCAAAATGCTGACGTGAGCCTACCATCAGTAGGGTTGAAGACCTTGCACTGCCATCATCTCAGAGAAGCGAATGGGATACCTGAGGTCTAAGAACTGAGAGGTGCTAGGTACCAGGTAGTCTTTTTTCCCTCTTCTTTTCCTAACCTTTTATTTTAAAAAATATCAAGCCTTTAGAAAAGTTGAAAGAATAGCACAGTATATAGGTAAAGAGCCTTCATCTGTCTTGCTTCACTAGTTGTTAGCATTTTGTCACATTTATTTTCATAAAACATAAGCTGCAGATATCGTAAGAATTTACCCCTAAATACTTCAGCAACAATCTCCTAAAATAAGGATACTCTCCTACATAACCATAATATTTAATGTTTATTCAGTAATGTCTTCTGATGCAGAGCCTAACCTAAATTTTCCCGATTGTTCCAGCACCCGATATTCATGGTCCTGTGCCGAGATTGCATTCCTCAGAACTTCCAATTTCCAGACTGAGAAATTCACTTAAATTTGCAGCATATTTTCCTTACCCCATGCAAGGGACTGAGTTCCATATCCAGGACTATACATTAATATTCCACCACCTAACTCCCCACCAGCATTGAAGGATGAAGGGACCATGACTGACATAATGAAGAGGGTTAATTGCCAGTCTGGAAGTTTTCCTGAGGAGAGCAATATTCTTCCTTTAACCCTGAGTGAATGAGCCAGGGATCTTCAAGTTATGGGTTTTTCTTTTCAAATTGACTCCTACATTAAAGGTCTGCCGTGTAGGAGGGATATTTGCACCTAATGCCAAGGCCAAGTCCACCCTCCCTACCATGGCACACAAGGCCCTTCATGAACTGGCTTCTGTTTATCTCTCCAACCTCATTTTCCTCCTGTCCTTATAACCTACTTTCCAGCCTTCCCTAACAGATGAAGTTCCCTTTGACCTCTAGGCTGTTGCTCATGTTTCCTCTGCCCAGATGATGATTTCTACCCTTTCAACCCAGGCTCCTTCATGACACCTCCTCTGAGTGCCCTGGCTGCCCAAGTCTGAGTAAGTTGCTTCTCCTCTGACTCCTATAGCTCCTCCCTTCTCCTATCTGCACTGCCACATTTTATTGTAATTGCCCATGTATTAATCTGTAGTCCCATACTCTAGGACCACATGGGCAGAACTAGGTCTCCTCAGTCCCAGGCATAGAGCCAGCCCAGAGTACACTCTCAAGTAGTATTTATTAAGTGGATGCCTACATATTGTGTGAACTCTCCTTGTTGAGGAATTAGGCCCCCTGTAATTTATGCATTCTTTGACAACCTGTCTCTTGCTAGGTGCTCAGTCACTAGTAGGTACTATATGATGGAATCCCCACCCTCCAAGAGCTATGCTTTCAATAAAGAGGCAAGTCTGATATGCAAGAAAGGCCAAATAGTACAAAAACTTGGGTAAGAAATGATCAACCCAGCTGCATCCCCAGATATGATTATGCATCAGAATCACCCAAAGACACTTACTAAAAATACAGATTGCTGGTCTCACTCAGATTCCTGGTCTCTCTCAGAGGTATTAATCAAGAAGGTCCAGGGATCTCTTGCTGTAAGTGACCCAGGGGATTCTGATGTGCGTGGATCATGGACTGACCTTTAGGCTAAAACTTCATCAGATGATATGGTCCCAGTTAGGGCCCCTTCTCTAAACCCTTCAGTGACTTGTGTGAATGATGAAAGGCACCCCCTTGGAAGGATGCCACCCACAGGTGTATGGCCTGGGTATGGAAGTCAGAAGCACTTCAGCTTCTGCTTTTCCCTTGGTGGACACCCTTTGAGAGGCCATTGACTGTACAAATGTACACACAGTGACTCTGGTCACAGTAAGACAAGAGGAGCATCACAGGGGTAAGAACCATTGGAACTTGAAGAAGCTAGGATGAAAGTGTGCAGCAAGTTTACTGGTCTGGCTGAATGCTGTAGCCTGATCCCATAGGTAATGGGAAGCCTTTGAAGGATTTTGAGCAGGGTTTTTACCTGATGAGAGAACACAGTACAGGGAATCTGATAACACTGTGATTATTGCCTATAGAAGTGAGAGGAAGGAGATCTTTTCAGGCAGAGGGAACAGCATTGCAAAGGCCCTGAAGTGGTAAAAACAAAAAACATGAAAGCAGACAAGCATGGAGGGAGCTAAGGAGCAATAAATAGAGTGCCCATATAATGTATTGTTTAAACCAGGACACTTGTGATCATGGAAATGTGCATTACTAACAATTATGAAAGGGGAGTGGGTATAAAGGAAGACTGTCTTGGGCAAACTGGGGTGCATATAAGTAGTAGAGTAGTACCTGATGATTTTGGACAGAAAGCCCACGTTGTACAAGGCCTATGGTCCATAGGAAAGAGTTTAGATTTTATTGTGTGATGGGGAGGAAGCCTTGGAAGAATTTTAAGCCAAGCAGTGTCATGTCATGTTCCAGTTTATGCATGCAAGGGATTCTCATGTAAATTCACAAAGGGTAACAACTCAAGGGCTGAAACATGATGCTTTGATTTTAATCACCACCTTGTTCTGGATGCCCCTGAAATAGTATCTAACCACTTTTTCACAACCCTTCAAAGCTGCACATGAGGTAAACAAGGGTCATTATTGTGTATCTCAGCATCTCAGAACATGTAAAAACATTTTCCATTTGGCCTGTCAAGTGAATTCCAACAAATATATGAATTAAACATTATTATTTGCCTTACACCTCCCACTTCAAGGCAGCTGAACCCTGGGCTGCAGCCTTCCTAGCTAAGGAAGATTAGTCCAAAAATGAGATCCACCAGTGAGTTTCGTGAGAAGCATATGTTTATAGCAGGGAAAAAGGAATATCTAATTGTACTGATTTGAACTTCTACAAGGTAACCAACTAGCAATTTTCCAAAGAAGTGAATCCCGGTGTTGCAAAGCTCCCTAAATAATCCCCAGAAGTGCCAACCCCTCAACGTTTATTGGGTGCTAAACAAGACATTGTGCTCAGTGCTGGTTGGTGGGGGTACAAAGGTGTTCTTACCTACAAATAGAAAAAGTAAGAGTCTTTTCTACATTGGAGGACTGACTAAGGCTTAGTGGAGCAGGTAGAATTTACTATGAGCATTGGAAAATGGGTAGGACTTTGACAGGTAGATAGCACTGGGAAAGAACACTAAGGCTGCAGGAATCTCAGCTCTCTACTCAATTAGCTATGTGCTCTTAGGCAAGTCACTTAACTGCTCTGAGTTTTAATTTCCTTATGAGTAAAATTAAGAAAATGATGACAAAAACTGCTATGGTCTGAATGTTTGTGTCCCCTGCCAAATTTGTATGTTGAAATCCCAACTCTCAAGGTGATGGTATTAGGAAGTGGAGCCTTTGGTAGGTGATTAGGTCACTGGGACAGAGCCCTCATGAATGGGATTAGTGCCTTCATAATAGAAGCCTAAGGGAACTGCCTTGTCCCTTTCATCATGACACAGTCAGGAGGCACCCTTCTATGAACCAGAAAGCAGATCCTCACACCAGACACAGAATCTTCTGACCCCTTAATTTTGGACTTCTAGTTTCCAGAACTATGAGAAATAGATTTCTGTTGTTTATAAGCCACTTAGTTTATGGTATTTTGTTATAGCAGACCAAACAGACTAAGCCACATTTTTTTTTATTGTGAGTAAAAAATGAACTGATGCGCATGAGAACACCTAGAACAGCCATCTGTTGTGTTCCTGCCCTTAAGAGAAGCAAGTAGGGTGAGCAAGCTGAAAAAGACTTCTGGGGAGAACCAGAAGCAGACCTATTTGAGAGGATGGTGGGGTGAGTGAAGAACATGGAAAGCTGGCCTGGGGCCAGTGCAAAAACATTTAGAAGTTTGAAAGAAGAGCTCTACAGAACTAAAACTCAGATCTCGGAGTATTAATGTCTCTGAGTTCAGAGGAAGGGCCCTATGAGGCTGAGATTGGGACCTCTGCAGGTGAGAACAACTGGCTGGTGGTGGAATCTTTAAAGAGGTCACGACAAGGCTGGATCTGCAAGTGTTTTACAAACTGCAGACTGGAACCAAGAGCTGCTACTGGTACTAAATGAACTGCTGCTGCCTGGTGAGGAAGAGTTACTAGGGTGATGATGATAGGAAGCAGAAAGAAATCCCTTCTTTCTTCTCCTTGTAATCTCCCTCTAGCGCCCCCTCTTGGCAGAGTCTAACTTGGAGCCAGTCAGCAACCAGAAAAGTGGTTTGCAAAATGCTGGCCCCAGCATGAAGCAGAGTAGTGAAGGGAGAGTTTGAAGATGAAACGATGGCTGGCGCAGTGGGCCACTGAACATTTATCAACAAGGAAATAGCATAATAAGAATTTTAGAAGTTTACCTCTGGTGGCAATGTGAAAATGAATTGGAAAAAGAGAGAGTCAGGAGATTATTAAATCTATCCAGGGAAGATGCAGTCGGAGTCCAGTCTTGGGTTTGCTCCAATTCTGACATCAAATTTTCTGACTATTCCTGAATCCTGAATCCTACTCCCCATTTTATTCTTAGTTCTGGTAAGTGAATTCCTTTCCAATCTCTGTTGCTGTGCCTGTCTTTTTAGCTTGCCCAAGGCTCACTCACAAGTTGGGGACAGCTCAGAACTCTAGACAGGACAGCCTGCTAAGGTCCCCTAATATGACCTTCTTTAAATATAATCATGTTCCAGGAAACTATTGAGACACCCTGCTATTGTTCTGGAACCTCTGAGACTACCTACTTACCTGGACCTACTATGTGCACCATAGGTGCTAGGGTTTGAGAGACAAGTAAAATTCTATACTCAAGAAAGCTAAAGTTCATGAGAAAAGGCATAAAATAGAAATAAATATAAAATAATGATAGTTATTATAGGATAGGTATTTTTAAATTCTTGAGATATATTAAGTCACTTAAACCTCACAATAAACCTAGGAGGTATGTTCTGATATTATTCCCATTTTATAGATGGTGAAACTGAGACAGAGATTAAGTTATTTGTCCAAAGTCAAGCAGTAAGGAAATATTAGAACTGGTATTCAAATCCCAGAGCAATCAGCCTTTGCAGTTCAGGGTTCAGGGGTTGAGAGTGGAAAAGCTTTCAAAAGATTGCTGAGGGGAATTCAAATGAAAATCAGCAGAAGTATTAACAAGTTGGGTTAAGTTTCCACCTGAGATTAGAAGGGGGAAAAGTGTGTGTGTGTGTGTGTGTGTCTGTGTGTGTGTGTGTGTGTGTGTGTGTGTGTGTGTGTGTGTGTATAGCTGCTTGGCTCTATTTGGAGTTGTCTTTTTTATCCCTTTCTCCTGCATGCCACTTCTTATGACCCACCATATCTGCAACAAAGGGCAAAGATGGAGGATCTGTGTACCCTCTGTGGTAAATTGCTGGGGTAAAATCTGTTCAGAAATAAAATCCTCCTCTTTGGCTGCCTACCACTGTGCTGTATTCAATCATGCCAAACTGTCCAGGCCCCAACCGTCTTCTCTACATCAGCCTCAAACTTATTCAACAACAATATATCCATCTCAGTTACCAAACGAGATAGATTGTTTTATAAATTAGTAAATACCATATACATATTAGTTATTATTACTACCACCTGCAGAATGGGTCAATTTCTGTTACTTTCCTTTTTTGTATGTCTGAGTTCTATGAAAATTCTCACCAAGAAACTCATTGAAAAATTCTCATGTTGTTTTTGGAACTGGTCACTAGGTGTTGCTATTTGATAGAATAACATATTATTAACATTATCCTATACACACACACACACACACACACACACACACACACCTGCACTTTTTTTATAGAGGTATTGAGATTGTTTTTTCTCTATTTGATTTTGAGAATTACCTGTTGTATTTCATAATATTTACAGTGAAATAATTTGAAGTCAAGTAGGAGAACTAATTGTCCTTATTCTGTGCTTCCTTTCTTTCTCTTATGCCCTTCATTTCAACATCTGTCTTACTGCAGTACTTGCAATGCAGATCACTTCTCAATCTCTGTGTCGTTCATTCAATAAATATTTATTGAACATTCTATATGTGCTAGACATTGGACTAGGAGCAGAAAATCCAGGAGTGAATAAAACAGATAAGCTATACAACTTACTCTGATGGCTTTCTTGGACAACAGACAACATCTCCAACTTTCTGTTGCAAAATCAAGTTCACTTGTCTTTCTATTTCCCCCATTGAAAATCCTGGTAACATCCATATAGCTCAACTGCTTCTCAAACTCATTGTGTTATCCTGAGCACCGCCTCTTGACTTGAATAGAAATATCACTCATTTCTAAAGTCACTAAGCTCAAAACCCTCAGTTATGCTAAGTGAAATAAGTCAGGCACAGAGAGTCACATTCTGTATGATCTCACTTATATGTGGACTCCCAAAAAGTCGATCTAATAGAAACAGGGATTAGAAAGATGATTATGTTAACTAGAGGTTAGGGGAGGTGGAGGGGAAAGGGGAAATGTTTATCAAAGGGTACAAAGTTTCACTTAGACTGGAGGAATAAGGTTTAGTGATCTCTGTTGCACTTAATGGTGATCACAGTTAATACTAATGTGTTGTGTATAATAACAAAACACATTAGTATTAACATTCCCACCACACACACAAAAAATGATAAGCTGGTGAGGTGATAGCTATGTTACTTAGCTTGATTTAATCTTCTACAATGTGTACATAGATCAAAACATCACATTGTACCCATAGGTATACACAATTATTATTTATCAACTAAAAATAAATAAATGAATTAAAAAGCCAAACCTCAGAGTTTTTTTTTTTTTTTTTAATTGCTCCTTGTCATTTGTTTCCATTCCTAATCATTTGTCACATCCAGGCTTTGGAACAGGTCTTCTTCATTCATTCCCCAAGGCCACAACTAGCATTCAGATCCTCAGTACCACTTGCCTGGACAGCAGTGATAGACTCTTAACTGGCTTTCCTGCCTCCCTTTTCTTTTACCTCCACCAAATTCTCTACCTTGCTGAAAGAGTAATTATCTTCAAGATTATTTCTTACCATAAAATCTCCACCCTCATTCTTTCTTCTAAAATATTTAAACTCCTCTCCTTGGCATCTAAAGATCTTCATCACCTGACTTTAACCTATATAATCTACACTCTACCTCTAAATCAGCAAAAAGTATAAGGACAAAACTCTGATATTATGTGCATGTCTAAGTAAGAAGCTTGGGGAGTCCCTCCTGATAAGAACTTATCAGATAGGGTTTTATTACCTTCTTACCCTGTATTCTGAAGCTTTTTTTCTAAACTGACTCTGCTATAACATCACACAACAGATAAAGAAAGAAGTCAAAGTATTTATGACCCTGCAAAACCATCTCTTGGGGACTCCCAAACTCTGGTCACCTTGTAAGACACTGATCTATTCTCTCTGAGGTTCTATCTAAGAAATTTTTAAAAATCAGTAGACTACCCCAGACTCATGTTCTTAAGACTTCTTGAGGCTGCATCCTGGGCCTGGTCACTCACGTTTAGTTCAAAATGAACCTCTTCAAGCATGTTTGTCTGGATTTGGAATTTTTGTATTGTCAGGTGGGTCAATAAATATTTATTTACCAGATATTGGGCTAAGGCACATGGAGTAGACATATGAACAAGACCAGATCCTTTCCTCCATGATAAGCAGAAGGTTATCATGTTATGAACTAAATTATGTCTTTTGATATTCATATGTTAAAGTTCAGGAGATAGGGCTTTTAAAGAAGTAATTAAGTTTAGATGAGGTCATGAGGGTAAGGCACTCATTCAATAAGACCACCGCCATTATGAGAAGAGGGAGATACACCGGGATGCATACACACACAGAAGGGAAGTGATATGAAGACTCGGGGAGAAAGAAGACAGCCATTTGTAAGCCAAGGGGAGAGACCTCAGGAGAAAACAAACCTGCCAACACCTTGATGTTGGACTTCCAGGACTATGAGAAAAAAAAAATCTGTTATTAAACCACCCAGTCTGTAGTATTTTGTTACAGCAGCACTAGGCAAACTAATACAATAAACACAATAAATTTTTGGAGGAATGGTGTCTTTCCTCCGTTCTGGAATTGATTCTAGTAGTCTTTTCTTTTGGTTCCTTTACCATTGTGTGTGTGTGTGTGTGTGTGTGTGTGTGTGCCTTTCTGATAGTTCTCATTTCCTGAAGCTTTATTTACAATTCTTTGGATTTCTGACTTATCATTCTTCCCAATTTTTAGTAACTCAGTAGAAAGAAATGTCTCTCACTCATTGATGTGTTCCTTATGATACTTATTATGAGGACTTGCACACAGTAGATACTCAATAAATATTTATTTAATTTGAACAAGGGAGAAGTTTTGCAAGAATAGAGAGAATTATACATTTTTTGAATTGTAATGAAAATATATTGTTCTTTTATGAAAAAAAGACTTTTTTTCCTGTTTTCTTGCGAATTATGGATTTAAAGGGGGGAATCAGGAGAAGCTAACTATGCAAATGTCTAAGTCTTCAAGTGTCGATTGATCTAAATCTAAGTAAAACTTGGGTTAAACAGACATTTAGAGTTGATCTTTAGCACACTGCCCTGTGGGTATGATCAGTAAGATCTAGAAAACAGTTGGGTTTGGAGAGTGACCTGGAAGTTTAACTTCTAGAATGAAAACTCTTACCTAGAAGTTTCACTCCTTCTTTTTGCCCATTCTTCAAAGTTATGGCCTCTGCTTCTAAAGAATTTTTTCTATATTTTGATAAACTTTTGAAAGGTCTAGCCTTCACCCAAAAACTTCAAGGAGCCCAGAGAATAACTTCAGAATTCCTCCACTAACTCTCAATACAAACAAGGACTCAACTCTAGGTTTTTACTTCTTTTTTCTTTCAGCTACAACTTATTTTTCTAAAAATTAATTTAAATATTTCTAAAGAACTTCAGTTACTCAAGCATGAGTAACGCTGGAATTAAATTTTTAAAACCTGCTTTGTTCTATTGAGCTGTTAACACAATAGCCTTCTCATAAACCTAAGCTAGGAAATCCTGTTCTCATTTACTCAGTGGAATTCTACACAATAAAAAAAAGAACTATACTCCAAACAATTTAGATGACTTTCACAAATGTAATGTTGAATGATTGAAGCTACTCAAAATACTACATTCTATTATTTTTTTAATCACAAAGCTTAAGAATGGGCAAAATGAATCTCTAGTTATTGTGAGGATTAAATAATTAGATTCACGCAAACATCTTGTAAGAGCAGATTAATTGAAACGAATCAATACATGAGACATTTTTATTACAACCGATGCTGGTCACTAAAACCTTTCTGAAATAATTGTACTCATTAAATGATCTTCATGAACAGCCTTAAGCTGCTCTGATGAAGGAATGACAAATAAAGCCTCCGCTAAGGTGTAACTCTACTCAGAAGGCTGGTCACCTCCATTAGGACTTGCAGGGAAAAGTGGTGCTAGTGGTAAATGAAGCCCACTGAAGGACAGGAAGCAGAGAGGGATCGGGCAATAAAGAACAATAGAAGCCATTGTCTGGCTAAGGCAAGGGGTTGAATGGGGGATGACTAACAAGTTATTTCTGAGAGAAACATGGGGAAGTTAAGAGAAACAGGAAAGCATGTGCAGTAGAAGCTCCCAAGAGGGACTTTGAGGTCACCCCTATATGATAGCTTCCATCAGCCTTCCTCAAATAAGCTATCCCAAATAAGTATAATCTATGGCCAGTACTTCTATAGTTTAAGATAAAAACAAAGATTTGCTTTGGAAACAACTTCAGAAAAAGTCCCCTAGCCCTGTTCCTAACAGATCACTGCCAGAACCTCCCTCCTTTATCTGGTGAATAATTTGGTGCAGCCCTTGGGACCTTGGTCCTTTACTCCCCAAGACAACAGCCCAATCCATCCTGCAGATGTGAGTGATAGAAATCCATCTCTTCATCTGCTTCCAGAGTTATGTTTCACAGCTGTATTCTTCATTGTACTCAGGCTGACTATATATTAAGTCCACAAGTAGGCTGTTAATTCTGTTTTCACATTCTGTAGTAAGAATGTATACATGCTTTAAAATGTTGAATAACAGAAAAAGCTACATTTTACATCAAGACTTAATGTTTTCAATATTTTAAACATATTGCACTTTTTAAAAAATTCCAACATTTCTTTGTCGTCATTTCTCTCTTTCTTCCTGTCCTTTTACTCAGATATTTTCAGATTCAAAGTAATTTAGGCTGGGAGTTGGGGCTCATGCCTGTAATCCCAGCACTTTTGGAGGCCAAGGTGGAAGAATAGCTTGAGGCCAGAAGTTTGAAGCCAGCCCGGGCAACACAATGAGACCGCATCTCTACAAAATATTTTAAAAATTAGCCAGGTGTGGTGGTGCATGCCTGTCGCCTCAGCTACTCAGGAGGTTGACATAGGAGGATTGTCTGAGCCCAGGATGTGGAGGCTGTGGTAAGCTGTGATCATGCCACTGCACTGCAGCCTGGACAACAAGTGAGACTCTGACTCAAAACACACACACACACACACACACACACACACACGCACACACACACACACACACACATGAGATACCCCAAAGTAACTTAAATAGTGGTTTGGGGGCTTATAATAGATTTTATCAAGATGGATTTGAAAGTGCTTTTTAAAATACTATATTCCTTATATTTCAAACTATAAATGTAAAAATGTCTCCATAAAGAGTCAAACTGCACTTAAAATGTCATTGTCAAATTAATGGACAATCATAATCTGAAAGTAATTATAATCCTCAGTAATTATAATGACACCATTAAGTTCCTCACATCTCAAGATTTGCTCTACAATCATCACTTATGAGAATGATTGTAACTGTATTATACATTCATAACCTGAGTCTTTACATAATTGCTCTCTGAAACTCATGAATGCTGACACAATGAGTAAACACCATGGGTATTTAACAAACACTGTTGGATTTTCTTATACTGATCATGGTTCCCTTTCCTCACTTCTAAAAAAAGAAGTGATGTTGGGAGGTAATGGAAAAGGAAGATTAAATGATTCATGAGATTTTTCAAAAGAAATGATCATTTGAATGATGTTTTGGATAATAGAAAAATAGAGCCACAGGCAAATTTAAAAAATATGGACTATCTGGCATTTCTGTAGCTACAATAAGTAAAGCCTGAATCTTTGACTGTATAGATCATGAAAGTATCCTAAGGTGAGCAGACTTTAGGTTGGCTCAGATAGCGTGAGTTTCTGAAGAAGAGTCCCACAACTTTGTTCCCTAATGAACTAAGCTATATGTTGAACCATGCATTTTAACGACTTTATAAATGTAGTGTATGCTTTGTTTCTAATAGATTGAGTTAAGGTCATCTATATAGTTAGTCAAAATTTCCTAAGATAAGGGATCATAGACCCATACGCTAGGATTATCCATGAGCACACTGAAATTGTATGCAAAATTATGTATGTATATGTATATGTACATGTGCTTTTTCTTGGGAGAAGAACTGTATATTTTGCCTCTTATTCTCCAAAGGGAAATAGTTTTTGTGGTGGAAATAGGATTAAGAATCACTGACTTCTGGGTGAGGTCCAGGAAAAAAACCCAAGGAGTCCAAGAGCAAAGCCTAATCCCGGTACAAAACAGTCATAGGGGCAGATGGAGGGAATGAGACCAGCAATGGTTCTAAAGCATCAAACTAGGAATGAAGTGTCTAGGACCAGAGAGTCATCCATCCCAGAAAAATAAGATGTATTTATTGAAAATACTCTGAGTTCAATTTGCCAGAACTGATTGTTTTGAGGCAGGCTCATACAAATCATTCAGATCAAAAGACATTCCATGCAATCCCCTAGTGAACGGTAGGTGTGTGTATACTGATGTGGACAGTAGGTGGGTAAATACTTCTGCAAACATGAAGGGTGTTGATGAGCAGGAGGAACCGGACTGACTGAATTCATGTGCTTAGACCTTTTCTCAGGACTGGATAAGGGGCTCAGCATTGATGTTCATCATTTCAGGTTTTTCAGTTTGTGTACTATTTGGCCAGAACTCATCTTTCTCCAAAGTAGCACATCGTTTTTTATTCAGACAGGAACTCAAGACCCATGGTGACACTGGAGTAGCTGCAGGAAGATGAAGGGAGTAGAAAGGACAAAGAGGACAGAGGGAGAGGATGAGGGCAGAGGGAGAGGATGAGGGCAGAGGGAAACAACAGTTCCATGGAGCTTCACACGTCCCAGTAGGAAGATGAAAAGGCTTTGGACCATAGCACAGTGCTAGCAAATTGAGACCCTCCTGTTCTGATATATCAATCCACTATCATTGCTTCATTTTGTTAGTTCTTGAGGGTCTTTTTTTCTTCTTTTTTTTAAAAAAAAGAATTATTTTCCAGGGAAATAAAAATACCCCCGGGAAGACCAATGCTTAAGACCTCTTGAGCTTCTACTTCAATTATTAGTTAATATCATAACAAGGGGTGGAAACAGTGAGGAAATAGGAGAGGGCTGATGATTATGTTTCATAACTTTGCCTAAACCTACCTCTTTCAGCATTCCTGTCCCTACAGCATTAAAAATCATTAGTGGCTTATATGTCAAAGGTTCAATGATCATATTTTAGAAATAAAACTTTCCTCAAGTGAACTGACAAGCCTAAGAATACTTACATGGATAATGGGATACTTGAGATTATAATGAACTTTAGCCAAAGGTGGCTGACTCCCATTTAGCTTACAGGATTACAGCCTTTCCAACCTATAATTAGATTTACTGGCTGGATGCCACATGAAATGTAAGACAGGAATTTTTCTTCCCCTAGAAAATTATAGAAAAATTACAGGTCTAAAAATTTGACTAACATTATACTTTTTATTTGGGTACTTAGGTTTAAAGACTTTTATTTTTTAAGACTCTATATTTTATTTTCACATATGTTAAATGTCAAGAAAAAGTTATTAACAGCCATAACAAATATATTTGGGCATTCAGGGATGAACTATTCAAAAAGTCCACAGCAGATTATTTTTGATGTTTTGAAGGACATCAGAGTGCCTGGCATTCTGGGAGTATCTGAGGCACGTCTAGCTTTTAAGATAAACTGATGCTTAGAAGGTGTAGAAAGAATGTTATCTACCTTTGTAAGGTGAGATCGCTTTTTAAACCTTAAAAAAAAAAAAGCAGGGCTCTTCAGTCTATGAATAAGCAAGAAAGGGAAGGTGAAACTGAGATAGTTAGGTAACCCAATATTTTAAGTGTTTCATGTTGATTTGGCCAAAACTGTTAATTATTTTTGTTATTAAAAAGCTACATGTTACATCAAGACTGAATGTTTTCAATATTTTAAACATATATTTGTTTTGTTAAAGTAACTAGGAGTGATTTCATTTCCAGGCTTATTCTTTTACTTCCACTTCTATTAAATGATTCATACTACACTGACATGTAAAGCACTCAAGTCTGAAATAGGGAGAAACTTCTTAAATGAAAAGAGGTATTTTTCAAGCTATGTATGCTACATATTTGTCAAGACAAAACTGTTAGTGGTTTTGCTGCTTGACTTTTTCCATTTTGTGTGTTATTTAAATAAATAAATAAATTTTAGATTGGGAACTGCTTGGATGGTTAGCTTTTCTGAGTCATCTAGGGCCATGCATTGTTTACCTTACTGTTGAGCGTCTATTTTCTTTTTTTTCTGGTCTTGTTGGCAGTTCCTTAACTCTCTTCTTGTAGCACTTGCCTTTCTCCACATATCATTTTATCATTCTTCTGTCTCTGTGCTTGTCTTTCTTTAGGAATAGGAGTTTAAATTTGTGTTTTTCAAATTGTCCAGCTTGAAGAATGACTCCTTGTATGCAATACAAGTAAAGTTGAGTGCTTACTTCTATGAACCTTTGTACCATTCATTAACCTGAGAACCAATTTGTGACATATCATATATATTTTCTGTGTGTGTATACACTAATACACACACACCCACACATACACACACACATCTTATTTAAAAATTGAGTAGCTTAAAATGAAATGATAAAATTAGAGTCCAACTGAAGTTCATTCATATCAGACAAAATACATTAACACACATACACAGACTTTTTCCCCATATTTTCTTAGAATCTTAGAGTCAGAAGTTAGGTCATCTGGTTCAAACACTCACCCACTTCTCACTAAAGTAATGGTGGAAGATCATCATTCACTTCTGTTTGAAGATGTCAGATAATGGACAATTCCTTCTGCCTGTTTGGAGTTTTTGTTTTTTGTTTTGTTTTTTTTCATTGCTTCATGTATTTGTTCATTTATTTGTCATTTATTAGACACAAACTATGTCAATCGCTGAAAAACATGGTCATCTTTTTGGGTATATTTCCTGCCCTTAGTGAGTCTAAATTCCTGTGTGAAGAACCAGATACATAAATGTGTGAGATAGCATATAGTGTGGTCATTACCACTTCAGAGATAAGAAGTCTTGGATGATACCAGAGGACAAGACTCATTATCTCTTCTTGAAGGGTATTTGGAGGCTTCATAAGGACACATGAGATGGTCCGGAAGGTTGAGTAGAAGTATATCAGGCAGAAGGAGGGAACTCCAGGCACAAAGAAAAGCACATGCAAAGACACCCAATAAGAAAAGATTGAAAAGACAATGGTGGTGTAGTGGTAGTGACAGGGTAGTTAGAGTTCCATTTCATGGAACCTTCTAGCAGAAAAGTAAATTTTTTCATGGGCATGAGGAGGCAGGTAATTTGGAAATGTAGAGAGGGAAAAGGTAGAGGATGAGTCTGCAAAGATAACTGGAGTAGAAGAACCCATATCTGTTGAGGAATTGGGTTTTATCCCATAAGCAGTAAGAAGCCCACTGGTGTTCTCAAGAGTAGTATGCTGGGCATTGTCCTAAGTACTTTAGATACATTAACTTATTTAGACTTTGTACCAACCCTATGAGGTGAGTACTGTTACATTCCCATTTTAAGATGATGAAACTGAGACACAGAGATGTTAAGTAAGTTACCTAAGGCCACACAGCTAGTAATTGACACAGCTGAGATTTGAACTGAGTAAAGTAGTGTTAGAAAAATAACTGATAGCAATGTGGAGTGTGGCCTAGAGTTAGAGGCAGGAAATCCAGTCTGGTGGCTATTATAATAATTCAAACAAGAGAGCTTACATTAAGACAGTGTCAGGGATGGAAAAGTACATAAAAAATCATATCATGTCCAAATTTTATCTCTCATATGCTTGCTGTGGGATCCAAAGCAGTATGAGTTCTGTAGGATGATTTCACCATAGATTAGAACTTTGGTAAAGAGTGTCAATAGAATAATTTAACAAATATTTATTTCATGTTTACTATATCCAAGGCCCTATGCAGCTCTGTTCTACTTTCAGGCATCATTTGCTTCCTTTTTATTACAACTGAATTTCCTTGCAGAAATAAAGTCTGGCATTGAAAATGTAACATGGTAGTTCCTTCATATACAAGTATTCCCAGAGAGATGTTCTTTCATATTTTCTGACCAAAGTAAAATAAGTCACTCAGTGTCTCGCTATGAATCCTGGTCAGAAAGTGGTTTGTGTTTGCCAGAGTTTGGGTGGGCAGTGAGCCAAACTCTAATGATTTTTAAAAATTATTTTAACCCAAACACTCCCTTCTTGTTTCACAGCCTCCATGGACTAATGGTAGGCTGCCTAAAGCCTTAGTTGTTCTTGTCTGCATGTTCTGCGTGTTCCCGCTTCACCCAGCACAGACTCTCTGTGTGTGGCAGATGAGATTGGAGGGTGGGGGTTGCTGCTCACATTAAGACCCTGACGAGGCAACGAAGGCAATTTTCTGAGTACTTTATGGGGAGGTTGGGGTGGGGTGTTAAGTGTCCGGGAATTTGTTTCAATTTACTTAGCCAATGAGTAGATATGACATTTGTTCATTATTTATTCAACAAACCTACATTGAGCACGATTCTGGGCTAGGCTGTGTGCTTTTATTCATCTTGGAGTCAGCGATGAATAAAACATGGTTTGTGACTTCAGGAAGGTTCATTCTAGCTCCCTGTGTCAAGAAAAAGAAATCGCATTAGTTATCTTAACAGAGAGGATTCAGTATTGGGAATTGGATCAATGGGCAATGGACAAATGAAAAGGCAAAAGTAAGCACAGAGCAGTCGTAGGCAAGAGTTGCAGGAAGCCGCTTTTATCTCTGGGGCTGTGGGAAATAAGGGAAGAGCAGAAACTCCAGAATTGGGACCTGCCCTCCAAGGAGGGGCTGCCCTTCAGTAGCAGATGCTCTGAGTGGCCTGATGAGGTTGGTTTGGGGAGTAGGATAAAAGTTGGAAACTGGTCCTCACCACCGTTCCCAAGATGAAGGGCCATGCCAGGTGATGCTTACAGGAAACAGGAAGCAGAGAGGAAAGAGCAATTCTTCGTCTCTGCTTCCAGGCTTCCAGTATCCTTCTATCACCCCTTGTCGGCAAAGTCTATCAGAAAGCAACTGGCAATGGAGAAATGTCCTCTGGGCTGACATATGGAGACCAAAATGCAAACAGTTCAATCATTCTAATAGGGGGTCCAGTCTAGGCCTAAACTGAAATTGCAACCGGTTTGAGCATGTTGCAGGCTAGAGAACTAGATCTCCAGAATTTGATTTGTGTGCTCTCGCCTCAGGGCCTTTCTCCGGGCTATTCTCTCTGCCTGGTACACCTTTTCCCAGACATGCTTTTTTTCACTTTCTTCAAGCCTCTGCTCATATGTCATTTCTTGACAATTGTAATTGCAACTCCCAACCCTGCCACATGCCCTTTTATCTTGCTCTATGTCTTCCCAATATATTTATTATTGTATTAAATAAGCATGTTAAATTATAATGAATAAATATTTATCATCATATTAAATATGTTAAGTTGCAACATATTCATTTGTTGGTTTATTGTCTATTTTCTGTCTCATCCTACTAGAATGTAAAATCTTTAAGGATAGGTGTATTACCTGGATTCTCCAGAGAGCTAGAAAAAATAGGAGATAGAAACAGAGATTAGAGAGATAGAGATAGAGAGAGAGAAGGGATTTATTAAGGAACTGGTTCACTTGATGGTGAAGGCTGAAAAGTCTGCGAGCTGAAAACAGGTCCTCAGACCCAGAGGCACAGACTGTGTGGTGGCTCACTTCAAGTCTGAAATCCTGAAAACCATGAAGTCAGTGGTGTAATTCTCAGTCTGAGGCTGAAGGCCTGAGAACCCATGGGGCCACTGGTACAAGTTTCAGAGGCCAAAGGCCAGAGAGCCTGGAATTCTGATGTTCAAGAGCAGAGGAAGGGTGTCCTAGCTTCAAGAGAGACAGAGAGAGTGAATTTATCCTTTGACTTTTTGCCTCTATCCAGACCTCCAGAGTTTGGACGGTGCCTATACACATTGAGAGTGGATCTTCCCCACTTAGTAAACTGACAGAAGCACCCTCACAGACAGCCAGAAATAATGCTTTACCAACTATCCAGTTAAGCTCACACCTAAAATTAACCATCACAATAGGAATTGTTCTCTTTTGTTCATCAGCATGTCCCAGCATGTAGAATGGTAGATGCTCTCTGAATATTTGTTTTTGTTTTTTTGAGTTGGAGTCTCACTCTGTTGCCCAGACTGGAGTGCCGTGGCGGCTCCCAGCCACTGCAGCCTGGACCTGCTGGGCTCCAGCGAGCCTTCTGCCTCAGCCTTTCAGGTAGCTGGAACTACAGGCGCGCACTACCACACCCGGCTCATTTTTTGATTTATTGTAGAGATGAAGTCTCGCCAAGTTTCCCAGGTGGGTCTCGAACCCGTGGGCTCAAGCAATCCACGCACCTCAGCCTCCCAAAGTGCGGGATTACAGGCTGAGCCACCGAATTTGACTTGAATATTTGTTGAATGACCAGATGAATGAGAAGAGAATATGCTTAGTTGAGAAAGAATAAGAAAGTTCTTTTGGGCGAAAGGGTGATAAGGCTAATAAGGACAGCATGGTGTCTGTCTTAGATGTTGTTGATCGCTCTCCCCTGTAGAGAGAGGAGCTGCAGGAAGAAGATGAAGGAGGTGTTTTGCAAACAATCTTTGCAAGATGGGGTTTCAGAAATTCTCCTTTGTGCTCAGGTGAGAAAGCATGACCCGAGGTGGGGAGAGGACACTTGCAAGATCTTCACTTTGAGGACTTGATATCGTTTAACTGCTGTCCCTCCAAATCTCATGTTGAAATGCAGTCCCCAGTGTTAGAGGTGGGACCCAGCGGGAGGTGCTTGAGTCATGGGGGTGGATTTCTTATGAATGAGTTGGTGCCATTCTCAGGATAATGAGTGAGTTCTAGTTCTATTAGTTCAGTGAGAGTTGGTTATTTAAAAGAGTCTGGGACCTCTCTCTTCCACTCTTACCATGTGATACATCTACTCCCTCTCTGCCTTTTGTCATTACTGTAAATTTCCTGAGACCTTACCTGGGGCCTAGCAGATGTTGGTGCCATGCAGACCCATGAACCAAAATAAACCTTTTTTCTTTATAAATTACCCAAACTCATGTATTCCTTTATAGCAATAGAAAATTGACTGGGCCGGGCTCGGTGGCTCAGCCTGTAATCCCGAGCCTTTGGGAGGCTGAGGTGAGTGGATTACCTGAGCCCGCGGGTTCGAGACCCGTCTGGGCAGCGAGACCTCATCTCTACAATAAATCAAAAAATCAGCTGGGCGTGGTAGCGCATGCCTGTAATTCCGGCTACTCGGAAGGCTGAGGTGGAAGGAACGCCGGAGCCCAGCAGGCGAGGCTGCGGTGGCCGGGAGCGGCCACTGCACTCTAGTCTGGGTGATCGAGTGAGACTCCAACTGAAAAAAAAAAAAGAAAATTGACTAATACAGGTCTTAAGGATTGGAAGCTTAAATGACATATATAGACAGGACCTTGGGCCAGGGCAGCAGAGTAGCAATATCTCAAAAACTATGTGCATTTTAGCTCTGTTGGAGTGAATGTTGATGGGGGTGTGGGGAAAAAGGAGAGCAGAGTCCATATTTGTACATGTAGCCTCAATGTTCCATTTTCCATAAATACCACATAAATCCCAACATTCTTTGTGTTGTTCTCCCAATACCAAAATTCTACTTGTCTTCCATGAGAACAAAATGTATAAAAATGATAACATATGACTTTAAAATAAAACTGCAGAAGGATACTTCAAAAGTAACTACATGAAAATATTAATCTGGTTCAATAACACGTCTACTCTGAAAAAGCAAAGTAAAATCTTAAGACTATATTAATAACATCACATCCATAAATTATTAATCTTATAACCATATGAATCAGATTAGTTTCTCTGATCCAGTATTGCATGCTTTCTGTTAAATTCCTAATACTCAACACAGATCTTTGATACTTCTGTTTTTTATTATAAAATGTTAAGAAAAGTATATGCTGGGTTCGGTGGCTCAGCCTGTAATCCCAAGCTTTGGGAGGTTGAAGTGAGTGGATTGCCTGAGCCCGCGGGTTCGAGTCCTGCCTGGGCAACTTGGCGAGACCTCATCTCTACAATAAATCAAAAAATTAGCCGAGCGTGGTAGCGCGCACCTATAGTTCTGACTACTTGGAAGACTGAGGCGGAAGGATCTCCAGAGCCCAGCAGGTCGAGGCTGCAGTGACCCGGAGTGGCCACTGCACTCCAGTCTGGGCAACAGAGTGAGACTCCAACTCAAAAAAAAAAAAAAAAAAAGAAAAGTATATAAGGATGGATAGTTATTATATAATACATTGACAGTGCAATGTACTTTTCATACTTTTGGTAAGATGAGGGGAGATGCATTAATTATATTTTTAAAAATTTTCCTTTAGAAATATTTAAGGAAACTTGCTTGTGTGAAAGCAGAGTTACCAGGGTTAGCAAATAAAAGTGAAAGATGTGCAGTTAAATTTAATTTCAGATAAACAATAAATAATTCCTTACCATAAGGACATTCCATGCAATGTTTGAAACTTATTTATGCTAAAAAAAAAATCTGAAACTCAAATTTAACTAGGTCTTCTATATATTTTATCTGGCAATTCTATGTGTAGGGCATTTTTTTTCCTCCCTCCTTCTGCCTCTGCCTCCCTCTCACCTCCATATAGGGCATTTTTGTTTAGAGTTGTGGGGTACAAGTGAGGATTTGCTACATAAGTTGACTGAATGCAGATGAAGTTTGGGCTTCTAGCTGGTTCTCTCTCCCCTTGGTAGCAGACCAGGTGCCCATTGTGCCACATGCCCCTCTCTCTTCTACTTCCCTCCCTCCCCTAGCAGTGCCCAGTGTCTGCTGATCCTCTCTTGTGCTAGTGTAACTAGTGTTCGGGGTCTACTTATGAGTGAGAACACGTGGTATTTAGTTCTTTCTTTCTGTGATAGTTCACTTAGGATGAGGGTCTCCAACTGCATCTAAGTTGCTGTGAAGACCACGATTTTGTTCTTCATAGATGCATAATATTCCATCGTGTATATGTACCACATCTTCTTTATCCAGTCCACTTCTGATGGACATCTGGTTTGGATTCATGTTTTTGCTATTGTGAATAGTGTGGCCATAAACACGTATGTGCAGATATCTTTTGTGAATAGTGTGGCCATAAATACGTATGTGCAGATATCAATTTATGTTCTTCTGGATATAATCCTAGGAGAGGGATTGCTGGATCATATGGAAGTTTAATTATTAGTTATTTGAGAAATTGCCACACTGCTTTCCATAGAGGCTGAACTAGCTTACATTGCCACCAACTGTGTCAAAGTGTACCCTTTCTCAGCAGCCACACCAGCACTTGTTGTTTGTGACTTATTAATAATAGCTATCCTTACCAATGTTAGGTGGTATCTCATTGTAGTTTTGATTCACATTTCTCTGGTGATTACTGTTGCTGAGTATTTTTTCATGTGTCTGTTGGCTACTTGTATGTCTTCTTTTGAGAAGTGTCTGTTCATGTCCTTTGCCCACTTTTTAATGGGGTTGGGTTTTTTTTCTTTTCAGTTTGCTTGAGTTTCTTGTAGACCTGGATGTTAGGCCTTTGTCAGATGCATTGTTTGCAAAAATTTTTTCCCATTCTGTAGGTTGTCTCTTTACTCTCTTGATGGTTTCTTTTGCTGTGCAAAAGCTTTTCTGTTTGATAAGGTCCCACCTGTCAATTTTAGCTTTTATTACACTTGCTTTAAAGAACTTGGTCATGAATTCATTGCCTACTCCAATGTCCAGAAGGGTGTTCCCTGCATTTTCTTCTAAGATTCTTATAGTTTGAGGTTTTTCATTTAGAACCTTTATCCATTTTGAGTTGATTTTTGTATATGCTGATTGGTAGGAGTCCAGTTTCATTCTGCATGTGGCTAGCAGGTTTCCCAGCACCATTTACTAAATATGGCTTCCTTTCTCCAATTTTGATTTGTTGAAGATGAGTTGGCTGAGGGACCATGTTTTTTTTGTGGGTTTTTTTTTTTTTTTTGAGTTGGAGTCTCACTCTGTCGCCCAGGCTGGAGTTCAGTGGCACATTCATAGCCACCGCAGTGTTGACCTGCTGGGCTCTGGCGATCATTTCACCTCAGCCTTCCAAGTAGCCAGAACTATAGGCGTGCGCTACCACACCTGGTTTATTTTTGATTTATTGTAGAGACAAGGTCTCACCAAGTTGCCCGGACTGGTCTCGAACCCGCGGGTTCAGACAACCCACTTGCCTTGGCTTCCCAAAGTGCTGGGATTGCAAGCTGAGCTACCAAGTCCGACTGGGACTATGTTTTTATTTCTGGAATCTCCGTCCTATTCCACTGGTCTATGGGCCTATTCCTGTACCAATACAATGCTGTCTTGGTTACTGTAGCCTTGTACTATAGTTTAAAGCCTGGAAGTTTGACATCTCCAGCTTTGTTTCTTTTGCTGAGGATTGCTTTGACTATTTGTGCTCTTTTTTTTTTTTTTTTTGCTTCCATATGAATTTCTGTATTGTCTTTTCTAGATCTGTGAGAAATGGTGTTGGCAATTCGATGAGTATTGCATTGAATCTATAGATTGTCTTGGTTAGGATGGACATCTTGATGATATTGATTCTTCCAGTGCATGATCATGGAATTTTTTTCCATTTGTTTGCATCGTTTCTTTGAGTAGCATTTTGCAGTTCTCATTATAAAGGGTTTTCGCTTCTCTAGTTAGGTGGATGCCAAGGTAGTTCATTTTTTTTTTTTTTGGGGGGGTGTGTGGCTATTGTGAATGGGATGGTGTTTTTTATTTGGTTCTCCATCTGCTTGTTGTCGGTGTATAGAAATGCAACTGTCTTTTGAGCACTGATTTTGTAACCAGAGACTTACTAGAGTCATTAATAAGTGCAAGGGGGTTTTTGACAGCCTCTTTTGAGTTCTCTAGGTATAGAATCACATCATATGAGTCTGTACCATGATTGGGATAACTTAATTTCTTCTTTTCCTGTTTGCTTACCCCTGATTTCCTTCTATTACCTGATTTCTCTGGTTAGGACTTCCGCTACTGTGTTGAGTAGGAGGGGTAAGAGTGGGTATTCTTGTTTTGTTTCAGTCTTAGGGGGAATGCTTCCAGCTTTTGTCCATTAAGCAAATATGTTGGCTGCAGTTTTGTCATTGATGGCTCTTACTATTTTGAGGAATATTCCTTCAATACCTAGGTGTTTAAGATTTTTATCAAAAAAGGGGTGCTGGATTTTCATCGAATGCTTTTTCTGCATCTACTGAGATGATTATGTGGTGGGTTTATACCTGTTAATGTGTTGAATTATGTTTATGGGCCTGTGAATGTTTAACCAGTCTAGTATCCCAGGAATGAAGCCCACCTCATCATGGTGGAGCATCTTTGAAGTGTGTTGTTGGATGCAATTTGCTAGAGCTTGTTGAGAATTTTTACACTTATGTTCATCAGGGAAATTGACCTGCTAGTCTATTTATTTGTTGGGTCTTTGCCAGATTTGGGTATCAGGATGATATTAGCTTCATCAAATGAGCTAGAGAATTTATTCCTTCTCAATTGCCTGCAATGCTTTCAATGAGCTTGGTTTCAGCTCTTCCTTGTAGTATGTCGTGTAGAATTCTGCTGAGAAGCCATCTGGTCCAGGTTGGGTTTTTGGGGGTTTTTTTGGCAGAGAGTTTTCTTATAACTGAGTCAATTTCCTGGATTGTTATTTGTCTGTTTAGGGTTAGGGTTTCAATTTCTTTTGTTTCAACTTTGGGAGATTCTGTAGTGCCAGAAAACTCTCCATTTCCTCTAGATTTTCTAGTTTATTTATGTACAGATGTTTATAATAATCTCTGATAATATTTTGATTTTCATCAGGGTCAGTTGTGAAATTGCCTTTTGCATTTCTAATTGTGTTTATCTGGGCTTTCTTTCATTCGCTCTCTCTTTTAAGTCAATCTGGCCAGGAGTCTGTCAATCTTATTTATCCTTTCAAAGAACCAGCTTTTGTTTTGTTGATCCTTTCTATATTTTTGTCTTCAATGCCCTGCAATTGTGACTTTATTTTAGTAATCTGAATTTTTTTACTGAAATTAGGATTTAATTGTTCTTTCTTTTCTAGATCCCCTAGTTGTGACATTAGGGCGTTTTCTTGGTTTTTTTTTTTTTTGGTTTTTTTTTTCAGTTGGAGTATAACTCTGTCACCCAGACTGGAGTCCAGTGGCCACTCTCGGCCACCGCAGCCTTGACCCGCTGGTCTCTGGCGATCCTTCCACCTCAGCCTTCCAAGTAGCTGGAACTACAGGCGCGTGCTACCATGCCTGGCTAATATTTTTTTTGACGTTTATTGTAGAGATGAGATCTCGCCAAGTTGCTCAGGCGGGTCTCGGACCCGCGGGCTCAGGCAATCCACTCACCTCAGCCTCCCAAAGGCGAGGGACTACAGGCTGAGCCACTGAGCCCAGCTAAGGCTGTTTACTTGTAATCACTCTATTTCTTGATATTTGCATGCAATGCTATGGATTTCCCTCTCATCACTGATTTCATGACATCCTAAAGCTTTTGATAAGATGTGTCTTTGTTTTCATTTGTTTCCAGTAGTCTTTTTATTTCTGTCTTGAATTTCTGTGTTACCTAGAAGTCATTCAGCAGCATGTTGTTTAGTGTTCAGGTCTCTGTGTGTTTTTAGGGGACTTTGCTGGTGGTGATATTTATTTTTATTCCACTGGAGTGATCTGAGAAGATGCTTGGTATTATCTCAAACCTTTGAAATTTAATCATGTTAGATGTGTGCCCAAGAATGTGATCAGTCTTGGAGTATGATCCATGAGCTAATGAGCAGAATGTACACTCTGTAGTTGATAGGTGTGTGTTCTATAGATGTCTATCAGATCCATTAGGTTGAGTGCTGAGTTAAGGTTCCAGATCTCTTTGTTGGTTTTTTTGCCTTGGTGATCTGTCTATGGGTATTAGTAGGGTACTGAAATCACTGACTATGATTATGTGAGTGTCTAGGTCCTCTCTTAGTTTATATAGCAATTTAAAAAAGAAAACCAGATGCTTCTGTGTTGGGTGCTTATATATTTAAGATGAATATTTCTTTCTGGTGGATTGAACCTTTTATCATTATGTAGTGTCCTTCTATGTCTTTTTAAAGTTGTTGATTTGAAATCTGTTCTTTTTTGTTTTTCATTTGCTTAGAATGTCAATTTCCAGTCATTTACCTTGAGACTGTGGGTGTCCTTTGCAAGAAATGAGATGAGTTTCCTGGAGGCAGCAGAATGTTGGATTATGTTTCTTTATCCAGTTTGCTACTCAAGGCTTTTTCAGTCATACATTTAGTCTATTCATGTTAACTATTGATATATGAGACTTTATGCCTGTCAGAGACTTTTAAGAGATGTTTCATTCCTTTTTATTTTATATGTTATATCGTATTTTTTTTTTGTGGATGATCTGTATGCTCTATTAACTCTGTGCTTTTGCGATAGGTGTTTCTGTGCTCAAAACTTTCTTGAGCATTGCCTACTGGGCTGGTTTGCAGGCAGTATACTTTCTTAAGGATTGTATGTCTGGGAAGGATTTTAATTCTCTAGCATTGATAAGCTTTGCTTGGTGGGATAGGAATTCTTGGTTGGAATTGCTTATCTTTGAGAATGTTAAAGAAGGGACTCCAGTCCCTTCTGACCTATTGGGTTTCTGCTGAGAAGTCTGTTGAAATTCTGATGGGGCTTCCAATCTTCCTGGGTAGGTGGTCTGATCCTTCTCTCTAGCTGCTTCTAGGATTTTTTCTCTTATTCTTACTTTGTGGAGGCAAATTACTATGTGTGTTGGGGATGGTTGCCTCTCTAGTGAGGTATGGGAAATTTTCTTGGATGACCTCATAAAGGCTTGTTACAGGGTATTCTCAGTTTCCCCCTCTGTTTTGCGGATTCCAATCAACCATAGATTTGACTTCTTTACATAGTCCCACACCTCTTGCTTATTCTTTTTGAGTCTTTCTCCTTTTTTCTCGTCAGACTGGGTTAGTTCAATATTTTGGTTTTCAAACTCTGAGATTCTTCCCTCTGCCTGCTCAATTTTGCTCTCTAGGCCTGTAATTGTGCTTTGAAATTCCAGGAGGGAATTCATCTCTAGGATTTCAGAATGGACCTTTCTTATATTGACCAACTCAACTTTTACTTCCTTCATGGCTTGAATGATCTTTGTTTCTAACTTCCTGTGGTGTTCTTTAGCCACTTTAGTCATCTAATATTTGAATTCTGTGGCTGTCATTAGAGACAGGTCATTCTGAGTGGCTTCCATTGTTTGGGGACTGATAACTGCTTTTTTTAGGTGATGTCACTTTAAGGTTTTAAGGATTACTGGCATTTTCCCACTGATTCTTCCTCATCTGTGAGGAACAACTCTTCTCTTTTTATTGTTATTATTTAGTTTTGTTGTTTTGTAGCTAGATAAGGTCTTGCTGTCCTAGGGTCTTTTATGTTGTTCAAAATACTTCACTCAGGGAGAGAGAGGTATATTCACTTTTGCTCCACGACTCTTGTTGTGCAGTGCTCTATACTCAAAGTGACTTTCTTTTACAGAGCTTTTCCCATGGTCAAACCAGCTAGACTGTTTTCCTACCCCTTTTGGGAGTGCAATGCTCTGGGTGGGGGGATGGGCCCTCTGGCAGTTGTTTGGCATTCACAGTATAGAAACACTCCCACTGGGAAACAGTACCTTCTGGTGACTTTTGTGTCTCCCCTTCTTCTGTCCAAGTCTGTGCTCGGTACTTGAAAAACAGTAGATTCCCTGTCACAGAGGGACTTGCCCTTTGAGCACGTGAGCCTGGAGGGAAAACCTTCCTGGTCTTGAGGTGCAGGTTGGCCTCCAGACACTGGTGGCAGGCACCAAGTAAGTGCAACCAGGAGGCAAGCTTTCCTGGTTTGGGAACTGGCCACTGGGCACAACTGGTGGGGAGTGTACACTATGGGGTTGCCTGGTGTAGGCATTCAGAATTGTTGACAGAGTGCAAGTGTGTTCCCAGTTCTGGGTGGGTTCTGGTCACACACCACTGTGCCCTAATCAGGTTTCTTCCTACATGGGATCACAACCCTAAGTGGCTAAGAGGAGAAGAAGCAACCAGAGAACCAACCTATGTCAGGAGCACTCATCTCCCTATGGCACACAAGGCAGGACTGCAGGACCTAGTAAGCCTGGTGCCTGGTGAGGATAGGGTACCCCAGTTCCAATACTGGCTGCCCAGATTCTCTCCTCCTTGGTCCCTATGCCTCTGAAGAGACCTGCATTGGATGCCGGGTGCTTTCCTCATTCAAGCCACCTGAGTTTACCAGTGGCTGGATCCTTCTTCTCTATTCTGCTCAGCGAGAGAGGTCAGGTTGGCTACTGTCTGGTGGCCACCATGGATCTTTCTGTAATATACATTTCCTGGCCTCTAGGTTGTCCCGGCATCTTCCCTAGGATCTCCAAGTACCTTTCTTGGGCCCAGAGGATAATTCAAGGTACTTTTCTGTAATGATTTTTAATTTCAATTGTTGATGACAGAGTCCCTTCTCCACATCTGAGCCATGCTTCAGAAAGGGAGGTGGCTGCCCCTGCTGTCCTGAGACCTGCTTTTCTGACCTGCAGTGGCCTTTCTCCTGGAAAGGAAGGTACTCTATATAACAATTCCTTTTTTATTGGGGCTGCAAGTGCTGCCACTGTGAGGCATCTCTCGCACTGGACATTCTTCTTAGACAGTGAGGATCTGCAATGTGGAGAAGGTCCCTCTAAGGAAAGAAATGTAGAGGAATAGGAAATAAACTGTTATGGTTCTGGTTCTGTCATGCCGACTCAAGGCATATATAACTAACCTATACTTTATTGTTTTATTTTAAAAGTTTTCAAGAGGATACTAAAAGTAAAGGAAGTGATTTCTCACTACTTAATCAGGATACTTTTGTAGAGAAGGTGTATCCCCCTTTAAGGCATGCAACCATTGTTTTTACAGGAAAAGTTTTGCCTCAACATTCCTAGCCTGTAACTAATTCCATCTTAGGAAATATGTTTCTTATCACTGAGACTCAGAGCTGGAAATTCATTCTGTTACTTATCTACTGGTGAGATTTCCAAGTTAGGAATAGAACTGTGAGTGTATTTTAGTTGTCAAAGCTTGGAGTAAAATTTTTATTGAAAAACAAAGGCTTGCTTTATTAGTTGTATTGGAATCTAGCAGGTGATGTTTTCTCTGGCAGGACCATCTCTGCTTAGTTTTGATTTTCTTGGGAAGAAACAAAGTGAGGCTTACTCACCAATCAAACATGTAGAATGCCCATTGCTTTTGCAGAAAAACAAACAGGATTAGAGTTCAAAATTAACTTGTATAAAAGTTCTTAGGAACACTCCCCCCACCCCAGACTTTCAGTTAAGGAGTGTCATGCCAAGTTTCCCTGTTGTGTTTCTCTTTCACACGTGAAATTTACATGGGTTTAAGTCTTAAAGAGGTCTGCAATAGTAATATGTGATTATTATTCAACATGTCTTTGTGGGAATCACATTTCATTTGGATTCAACAGGAGTAAAGAGTTGAATAAGGACCTACATTATTTCTGTTTATAAATTTGTTTACTTCAAGAGGGTATCAGTGTTAAAAATATTTTTGTGGAATGTACAAACCTATAAAATTAGACCAAAATACTAGGAGTATAAGGGAATTATTGTTTAATGGATATAGAGTTTCACTTTAAGAAGATGACAAAATTCTAGAGATAATGATGGTGATAGTTGTACAACATTGTGAATGTACTCAATGCCACTGAAATGTGCACTTTAAATGATTAAAATGGTAAATTTTATAGTATATATAATTTACCACAACAAAAAATTGGACCAAAGTAGCAAATTTTTAAAAATATTTCAATTAAATTGAAATGTTTCTGGGACAGCTCCCCTTTTAGAAAGAAAACAGTACACTAAATTTAGTAAGATTCCTCCTTACTTTAGTCTAAGAGATGTTACTAGATCACAGGATATTGGGACCTTCATAGAAAATATCTTGCCTTTAAGAACCTGCAGAATAGTTGGGGATTATTAATTGGGAATTATTAATTGGAAAGCACTGGTTGAACTTAATTATCACCCAATTTATAATCTGTAATTCATTCAATTTTACACCAAATGGTTACTATAGCAGAGAATACACAATTGTGACTGCATCCAAGTGTAGACTAGTTGATTTTGCCACAAATTACTGAATTACTGGTTTAAGTAGTAATTAAATTACAAAGGGAAGAGGATATAGTTTTAGATATAACTGCTAATGATGTTGATGTTGGTGGTGAAAAAATAAATAAGGATAAGACAAACACTCATGTATGAACTAAAGTCCCTGGTGGTCCTGCCTCTATAGGGTTGTGGTAGCCATCCATTGTCTTTACCTCTGGGTATGGCAGTTTGAGAAAGTACCTTCAAGTGTAAAACATTCTATTCATGATCTTTTCACTTATTTTTCTTTGATGACAGGACAATCACCCTAGTCAACCCCATGACTCACTGTTTTGTCTATTCTCCCAGATGGCCCTACTGATTCTGTTGTATGGAGTCTGAAGCCCCATTTTTAAAGTATAAGGTACAACATTCTTCATGATCTGGCCTTGCCTCCTCACACTGTGCTTACTGTTGCATCCATGACCTCTCATACTTTGCTAAACTGTACCTCTGACCAGCTACTTGCACAAGCCAAGTTCTCACTCCCTATCATTCTTCTCCTCTGCATGCCCTTTCCTACCTTATCTGCCCTTAGACTCTATTCATCATTTATTTCAGTCTCAACTGAGGAGTCATTATTTCTATAAAGCCTTCTCTGCCCAGCTCGCTACATTCCAGCATCCCCTATAGCACTGTTATCTTTCCTCTAACACTTAATGGTTTCATTGCATTTACTAGGCTAAGCATTAATTGCAATTTTGTTTCTGTACAGATTTATTTAATGGCTAGCTTTTTTTTTTTTTTTTTGCCGTGAATGTGAGCTCTTATGACAGAGGCTACTTTCCTTTGTCCACTGCTGTATCCCCAGCACCTATAGCAGTACCTGGTTATTGCATGAGTGGTACATTCAGTAAGTGGTAAAAATCTTAATTAATGAAAGAAGAAATACTGTTTTGGCGATGTGATCAACCTCTGTTTTTATTTATATCAACTTTCCACTAGATCGTGAGGACGGGGCCAGTGTGTGTCATCTTGCTTCTCACTGGGCTTGAGCAGAACAGATGACTGGACAAGCATTTGCAGACTGGTGGACAGGTATGCTGGAAGGAGCAGGAGCGCGAAAGAAGGCGTTTGGCATTTCCTTCGCTCCTCGAGGCCAGGCCCCTTCGCGCCGTGCGGGTTGCCAGAGGTCCACACTCCCACTCTCCACCCAGTCCTTTCCGAGCTCTCCACCAGCCGCCGCCGAGTGGGGCCAGCGGGCGGCGGGCCGGGAGCCGGCGGGGCGGGACTTCCGGTCCCGCTCGCGACGCGGACCGCGCCAGGCGGAAGCCCGGCTCCGGGCCAGGATCCGAGAGCCCGGACGGGAGGTGAGTTCGGAGCCGCAGCGCTCCAGGCACTTGTCTCTTCGGTGGATGCCCTCCGGCGCGCCGCCGCCCGGCGCCGCAGGACCGGGAGACCGGGTAGGGACGGGCGAGTCGGCCCTCCCCTCGCGGGTGGAGGGAGAGCCAGGACCCAAGGACTGGGAACTGGGACCCGGGAGAGCCCCGAGGGCAGCCGTGAGGGGCTGGGGAGGGAGTCACCGGAGACCCCGAGGCCGAAGAGGCCCTGAGACCGGAGGTTGCGGATGACATTGGACGGCGATGCGTCTCGGAGGGAGGTAGTCCTTCGTGGGGGTGTGTCCCAGGTCCTGCGGATTGTCTGTGAGGGTGGCAGGAGATGGCAGAGGTTGGCTTCCAGGGAGAGGTTGGGAAGGAACGGGTCCGTCCTTCTCTTGGGGGTCGTAGACCAGAAGGGCGTCCTGACCTGACTAATAGGAGGGATGACTAGCCGCTACCTCTTGGATGCTGGACTCGTATTGCTCCATTTGCAGTTAGTGCTGGCTTTTAAAACGTGTTTTTGCCCCCCGTGTGGATTTTGGGAAAATATTTTACATTCCCAGGGAAAACTTGAACTCTTCCTCGCCCAGATCCTGCGTTTCTTTGTCAAATGATAGTACTTTAAAGTTCTCTTCACATGGACAAGCCAACCAAAGTTTGCCTTTTGGACTCCTCTCTACTCTGCAGAGTTGAGGTGGTTTTATTTTCTTTGTCATGGGATGAACTTCTAAATGCGTTTAGAGTTATGGTGATAATCACATGGAAAGCCCGTACTGTCAGCGTTTGCAGTTGCAACTCATTGTTTTTCTGCCCAACTTTCTGATACATTTTTTCCTAAAAGCTATTTTGTTGGGTTTCGTTTTTCAATTGAACCAGTAAGGACAATTTTACATCAGGGTGCAGCAAATTACCAGCAATTCCCAAGATTTTACTGTTCTTTTTTATTCCTGCTACAAGGAATATATATATTGCATTGACATTGTTTTTCAAAAATATTGATAACTCAATCTCTATTGTTATATAACACATTCGCACATTTAATTTTCCTTAGTGGCCATTGTGTAGTTTTTGTGGGCTTGTTTTTATCATTACCAGAGGTAATTATTATTTATTTTAGTTATTGTCTACTTTGTATTTATGTTTTATTGGCTATAATTAATATATGCCTCCTAATCTACATCATATAGTGTCTCACTCAATGTAGCTAAAAGATTTTCCTAGCTTTTAAGTAGACGGTGAGAGAACTGGATTTTTGCTGCAATCTGCAAAGTAGCTAGGAAGAGCCATAACACTGTCACTGGTAGAGGGTGAAGGTTAATGATTGTTTTGCTTGTTTCAGGGGTTGCACATTTCAAGTGTTAGAGGTTTTTTATTTTAAACACTACTCTATTAGTACAGGTAACTTTTAGATCTGATTTGGTGGTCTGACTTGAACTGATTTGAGTAAACTAGAACATTTTATATTAATTGGTACTGTAGTGTCTTGCTAACTTATATGTTGTTGAAGGCCTTGAAGATCTTGGGTGAAATGCAGTTATAATGCCCTTATGTTTAGAAGCTTAGCTGATATTAACAAGTAAAAAACAGTACCTAAACATAAACAGTGCTTTAACATGTAAATGAACATACTGAATAATTTTTGAAATTAAAAATAAGAAAAGTTGACGATGATCCCTAAAGTTATTGAATTAACTGCTATGTTGATTTTGTATATGTTTTTATTTTATCTTTTTTTTAAAGTAGATAATACTGTTTATCTGATAAGGCTTGATTTTTTTTCCATACAATCTTGGTTTAAGAAAATGGGTTCTTTAACTGTACCCCACAATATCAAAATAAAAAATATTGATTAAAATAAAAATAAATAAAAAAGAAAATGAGTTCTCCCTTTTCTCTAGGTTTTTGAGAGATAAAGCTCTTGAGAAAGCATGCAAGTCTTAAGCCTTTAGTTCATGATTGGAGGAAGTGCTCATTGTTGATACATGAGAAGATTTGCCTTCTGTGGCAAGTTTCTGGGTATATGTTTGAATAGCATGTTGACTTTGATGGCCTTGTGTTCTGGAAAATCTTTGGCAGGTTGTTCTTCTAATTGTCAGGTAAATTTCTTAGCTTTCTTTTTAGATAAATTCTTTTTGTTATTCTGTAGGATTTAGATGTGTTTTACAGTTTAACCAGTAGTGACAGTTTTTTAGTAAGTGCAGCCATTTATTAGTTAATCTTATGGATTCACTATTTTTATTTCTGCAACAATGAAATATGTACAGTGAACTATCTGCATTGGAAGAACTATCAAAACAGTGATAACCAAGACACTGTCTCTATATGCACATATTTACACATTTTGTTTTCCTTAATCACCAGTCTGTAAAAGATGAAGTAATTTGCAATGTTGAGTCTTTTGGGTGCATGCCCTCTGGTTGTCAAGTTTATTATTATAGAGTACATTCTCAGTTATCTGCATACCATAGTTAGAAAGCCATTTTCTGCCATCTGATAGAATCAAGAGAATTCATTATAGCTGCAGAACACAGCTTTTGGACAGAGCTACCAAACAAGTGTTGAGCAGGGCCCTCAACAAGGTTGACTGAGGCAGAGTTGACCTCGTCTTTTAGTATCACTTTTTGTCCTCATTCTCTGGTGAGTTAGGTGTTTTCTCTCTTAATGACCAAGATGACCAGGGCTTCAGAATGACTCAAAAGGAGATGAGAGCAACCAAATAAGACTACAGTCCTGTTAGTAGGACCCTGTTCATTCTGCTGAATCTGATCCCATAAATACTGGCAAATTTGTAGTCTCTAAGCATGTAGTAATGGCTGTGAACCTCTTGTTTAGATCATCACTGTTTTAAAAATATGGCTGACAACTTACTTGCAGCACTTTGGGTGACTGAGATGGGAGGATTGCTTGAGTCGGGGAGTTCGAGACCAGCCTAGGCAACATAGTGAGACCTATTTCTTTTTTTTTTGAGTTGGAGTCTCACTCTGTCGCCCAGACTGGAGTGCAGTGGCCACTCCTGGCCACCGCACCCTCGACCTGCTGGGCTCCGGCGATTCTTCCGCCTTAGCCTTCCAAGTAGCTGGAATTACAGGCATGCACTACCACACCCGGCTGATTTTTTGATTTATTGTAGAGATGAGGTCTCGCTGCCCAGGCAGATCTCGAACCCGCGGACTCAGGCAATCCACTCACCTCAGCCTCCCAAAGGCGCGGGATTATAGGCTGAGCCACTGAGCCCGGCTGAGAACTTATTTTTTAAAAAAAAGAAAGAAAGAGAGAAAAATTAGCAGATCGTGGTGGCATGCACCTATAGTCCCATCTACTCTGAAGGCTGAGGTAGAAAGACCATCTGAGTGAGCCTAGGAGGTTGAGGTTGTAGGGAGCCTTGATTGTGCCACTGCACTCCAGCCTGGGCGTCAGAGTGTCAAAAAACCCCCCAAAAAACCAAACAACTTTTAATACTAAATCATAATTTGTTGGAAGTTTATTTTAGCACTGATATTTTCAATATTGAGAGAACAAAGACTTGGAGATTGATGAGGAAATTGTAGATGTGAGAAGACTAAGCACATGCGTCAACTTGTATTAGTTCAACTTTGGAAGGAGGACAGACCCTGGGAAGTGATGCATATTAAATTGTAGACTTTCCCACAAGAACTGATGACTATGAAGATAGCAAGTATAGAGTCAACTCCTAATATTTTAAACCTAAGTGATGACTATTTCATAGTCATAAATGAAGTTGATAAAAATAATGCAAGGAACCACCTGTATACTCTTAATTCAGATTCGCCTCTTGTTAATATTTTACCTCATTTGCTTTATCACTTGAGAGCCCAGAATACTTTTGATTAAAGTAGAACACTTATATAATTTATACTCCCACGTTGAACTGGTAACTTCATTTCTTCTTCTAATAGTTGTTTTCTCAAATTTGCTGAGTTCTAGAGCTAGAAAGTGCCTTGCTAGAACATCTGATTTAAGTTCCTTAAGGATGTAAATGTTGACCAATCCAGGATATGCATGTTTTGATTCCTGAACTTCCATAGCCGCTTCCAGTGTCTAATTATCCTGACAGTAGTATTATTGCAGAATTAAATAATAATCCCTATGTCTGTCTGTTGTTTTGTGGTTTATGCATTTTCATTTTCTCAGAACAAGTATGTAAATATTCTTCCTTAGACCTACCTGAAACTTACTTGCATTCATTTAGGTCTACTTATTCTTAATCTCTATTTTTTGGTTATAGAAAACTACTGAACAACATCTCTTTAAGAATACTTAACCTGGCTGGGCATGGTGGCTCATGCTTGTAATCTCAGCACTTTGGGAGGCTGAGGCGGGAAGATTGCTTGAGCCGGAGATCAACCTAGGCAACATAGCGAAACCTTGTCTCTAAAAAAAATTTTAAAAATTAGCCATGTGTGGTGGCATGTGCCTGTAGTCCCATCTACTCAGGATTTTGAGGTGGAATGATCACTTGAACCTAGATGTCGAGGCTGCCATGAACTATGATTCTTGTGATCATGCCATTGCATTCCAGCCTGGGCCACAGAATGAGACCCTGACTAAAAAAACAGAAAGCCAAAAAACACTTAACCTAATTTGTAATAAATATCTTGTTAGTTTTTCTTGGGTAAAACTGTCTTTATCCCTTTTTGAGAGAGACCACATTCATGTAACTTTTATTACAGTATATTGTTATTTAATTTTTAAACTATTGTTAATCTCTTACAGTGCCTGATTTAAACTTTATCATAAGTATGTATGTATAGAAAAAAACATAGTGTATGTAGGATTTAATACTATTTAAGGTTTTAGGCATCCACTAGAGGTCTTGGAACATATCCACTGTATCTTAGAATCACTTTGGCTTTCTCATGTCTTTCCTCTTTCAGCAACCTTACTTGCTATTAGGGAAATAAAGTTTTTGCTGTCTCAATTTGTTCTTTTTCTTCTGCGCTTAAAATAAGTACTATTATTGCAGAATTAAAGTGAACCTATGGCAGTTTCTTAATCCAATTTTATACCTAATATGGGCACCTAATATGGGAGTTACTTATTTTTGCACAATCTTGGTTCATTGTTTGGTGGCTCCAGCTATAAGGTTTTTCTTTTATTTATAACAGGTCCAAATGACCTGATGTGTTTTTGTCTGTGTTGGTTCTTAGTTTTAGTTATATCATCAAGAGCAATACATATCTGTTTTCTCTTTGCTACATAAGATTCTGTCTTATATTTAAAGATAACTGTCTTTCCTCCAAATTAAATATAGTCAGTATCTATATTTCTCACCATCTTGATCATCTTATTCTGGGTGCACTAAGTTGTCAGTATCCTGAAATATAGCTTCCATAATTGTCTAAACTCTTTTACATATCTGATGAAGGCAGCAAATTGTGGGACTGCTGCTTCCTTTAATGTAGACACCATTCTATGCTATAATCGAATATTCAAAATTATTGATGTCCCAAATTGCATTAATATTTAAGCAGACATATCTTGCTTTTTTTTTTTTTTTTAAGCATTTGGTAAGCCAGAATGCCTAGAATTTTTGTTGAAGTTTTCCATTATTCTGACCCCCTGTACTTGTACATCTAATTTTTTTTTAACAGAAATATATATACATAACGGAAATACTTTTACATATATTTCTGTTAAATTTTTATCTTTAACGTGTTTTAGAAGTTCATCATTTCAGCCTGTAGAAATATATTTTGATGTCAATTTTCTTACTCATTTATTAGCAATTTGTTTTAATGTCTTCTACGGTTAAAGCTTGTGTTGAGTCAGGACTGGTTTTAGATTGGTTATGACTAATGATTATAGTGAGATACTAACATTGCACGTTTTTGGCATTGTGTTGAAAGTACTAACTTAAAAAATAACAATGTGAACACTTCTTTATAATGGTTTAATATTTTAATGAGTTTTAAAGATATGGGCCTATGTTAACCCTAACTTAAAAAAGAGTAAGTTTGACTTTCACTATGTTAGTGTATAAGTCTTGGTTCTCCAGAGAAACAGAACCAATATTATATATGTGTGTGCATTTTTCTTTAAAGACTTTTATTTTAAGAAATTAGTTCATACAGTTGTGGGAGTTGACAAGAAAATTTTTAGGCAGAATTCTTTCTTCTCTGGAGACCTCAGTTTTTGTAAGACTACAGAATCAATTCCTGCTTGAGTTTCCAGCCTGCTGGCCTGACCTCCAAATTTCTGTCTAAATTCATAGCCCAATTAGTTTTTAAGGAATTTAAAAACAACAGAAACCTGGGTTTTCCTTTATGTGTCAAATAGGGAATGAAAAATGGACAATTAAATGGTCCTTGTCCCTTACTGAAATTTAAAAGTTATTCTTTTTTGTGGTTTTAATATACTGTATATTATTTTTTAAAAATATAAGGTGCTTTAAATAATTTTAAAATTTGTTAACAATTTTTTTTGTTTTTAAAAGTTTATGTTCTGCTAATCTTTGCATAAATAATTATTAGATCTGGAGATAATTTTGAACTTAGTCTGATTTCTTTCATTTATGTTTTAAAAAAACAGATCCCAGAAAGGTGGAATGATTTACCCAGGTACCATAGTTGGTAAAAACTAGGATTAGAGACCGCATTTCCTCATTTCCAATCCATTGCCCTTTCTGCTGCAGGAGTAATTAAGTTAAGCTAATCAAGGGCAGATTTTCTGCCGAGAAGATGATTTTGAGCCTCTATTTCAGAGAGTATGAATTGATCATTACGAGAATGGAGGTGACATTCAGGCCATTCATTAACCTCAGGGAGAGAATGGGCAGAGAGAAATAGGTATGTCATAAAATATACAAGTGGACTACATATCTACTTGGGGTGCTTAGTGACATGTAGTGGCTTGAAGAGATTTTGCTAGTAAGTACAAGCTAGCCACTGGGTGATTCACAGGGGATATATCAAAAGACCTGAAGGATAGGGAACCCATGGACCGAGAGAGGTTACTGAGAGAACTTACTCTTTGGAGGAAGTTAAGGATAGAAGGATATGGTGCTTTTGGAACCCAAGTGCTTAGAAACCCTCTAAGAGATATTTTTAGAACTTTCAGGCATAGAGAGAACATTGTAGGATGTAAATGGATCTTCTAGAAGGTTGCCAGGTTTCAAGCATAAAATTTTTTTCTTTTTTTGAGTTGGGGTCTCACTCTTTCACACAGGCTGGAGTGCAGTGGCATGATTACAGCTCACCACAGCCTGGGCTCAGGCTATCCTTCTGCCTCAGCCTCTTGAGTAGGTAAGACTACAGGTGCATGCCACCATACCTGGTTTATTTTTGTATTTTGTAAAGATGAGGCCTTGCTATATTGGTCTCAAGGAGTGCTTTTTGCCTTGGCCTCCCCAAATGCTGGGATTATAGGAGTGAGCCACAGCAGCCAGCCTCAGGCATTAATTTGAGTTGAATTATCGTCATAACAATAAACTCATTTGTTGATCATTTGCAATCTCAGCATAGTTAGGAGAGACCTTAGGCAGGTTCCTGAACTTTATGCAGTACGTGCGAGATAAGCATAGTAATACCCACTGCACATAATCATTATAGGAAGTAAACAAGATCATGTATGTGGTGTGCTTAGCATAATGCCTGGAGCATAGTACTCAAATTCCAGCATTTATCTCGCATGACAGCAACTGTCTAAGGGTCTTGTTAGAAGATATCACTAGAGTGAGATCCTTTTTCCCCTCCCTTCCATTTCCCTTATTCCTGCTCCTTTATATCACTCCACAGGTCTTTAGTATGGTTTTGCTTTATGTCACGCCCACAGGTCTTTAGCATGCTTTTGCTTTTAGTTTTATTATTTTTAGGCAGGTGCATATCTCTAGCCATATATATATATGTCTACCTTTGTGATCAGCAGGCCTGTTCTTTTTGAATCAACTATGCACTTTTTTGGTTGTATTTCACTGCAAATTCCATTTCATCAAACTGAAAGGATGCTATCTCCAATTAATTTTATTACTCCTCCTGCTTTTTTTTTGCTTTGGAATATATCAGGATGTGGGTGGAAAAGGGAATATAAGGCAAAGGTTTGAAGTAATTTCTCTCTTTGCTCTCAAAGCGTTCTTCCCTTAAGGTTTTGAGTAAAAAACAGTATGTTTCGACGGATGCCAGCTCCAAAGATAGCTAGTTAACAAAGAAGATGTTCTTGTGATGATATATCTTAAGGTATGAAAGCACTTAAAAATATAAATAACAGATTTTTTTCAATGTATGGGCTCAAGATCCAGTTGTGAGATGACTAGATATGAGACATAGGGTATCTGCCTCAACTTTGTTGTGTAATTCTTTCTGAACTAGACCTGGAAACCATTTCACTTCTGTTCAGAAGGTTGGTAAAATTCGCATTTGCCTCATAGTGACTTGGTGTGTTTAGTTATCATTCTGAAGAGGCTTTGCAATGCTTGAAGATCTATTAAGGAGGTTCTTTCTGGAACCCTTCAAGCTGGAAGAGAGCCTGTCTGCCTCAATTTGTATGCTGGGTTTTAAATTTGAGAAATTCAAGTATTCCTACATTTGTAAGCAGAAGGAGTTCATCAAAGCTTAAAAGAGGCCTTTTGGGCAAAGAAGAAAATTTGAATGCCTCTCTTGTAAGTCCAAATGGGTTTTTAAAAAATATATGCAATTATATAAACATTGAATTTCAGTGATAATGATTTTTCTAAATGAGTTAATTGTTTGATAAGAAAATAGAAAAACTTAATATATACAGACTTCAGTGTTTCAAATTATAAGGTTTTCTGTTTCACAATCCTACAGTTAATAAATTTTGATAATCTACAGCAACATTTGATTTTCAGTGAGACATGCTGGCAAATTATTGCCTCTAGAAGATCAAAGTAAGTGTTGTGTTGATCATTATATTTGTTCCGTATTTTAGTGCACACTTTCCTGCAATCTTCTCCTTTTCCCTGCTTGGTTACTTTCACCAGTGGGTAATGATGCTTTCTTATAAGTGCCCATGCATTAAAATAATCTATTTCTTTCTTTTGTCCCTTAACCTCTCTCCCAAAGGAAATCTCTGTTTCTCTCAGAACTGTTAGCTAGTCTGAATTATTCAAGTTCGTTCAGAATAAGCTATGTAATGACTGATAGACCTAATCCCAAGGTACATTAGGATGCAAAGAAAAGAGAACCGTTGGTGGAAATGTCTATTAGTACAACTTCTATGAAGAGCATTATCAAAATTTCTTAACTAAAAATATAACTATTGACTGTATACCCAGAGGAAAATAAATCATTATGTCAAAAAGATACCTGCACTCATGTATATATTGCAGCACTATTCGCAATAGCAAAGATATGAAATGAACCTGTGTTCATCACTGATGATTGGATAAAAAAATGTGGTGTATATGTACAATGGAATACTATTCAGCCATAAAAAAGAATGAAGTCATGTCTTTTGCCGCAACATGAATAGAACTGGAGGTGTAGAATACTAGTCACTGGAGACTCAAAAGGTTGCAGAGGGACGAGGGATGAGAAATTATTTAATGGGTGCAATATACACTATTTGGGTGATGGTTACACTAAAAACCCAGACTTCACCACTATGCATGTAACAAAACTACACATGTACCTCCAACATTTATACAAATAAATAAAAAGAAATAAAAGGAAAAAAATAAATTGTATGTATTTTAAAGTGAAGCTTTTGAAACTAAAAAACCTTATTAACCCAAGTAATTAATAGACTGTTTTAATATGTATAGATTACTTATTTGCCTTATTACTTTAGACTTCCTTTTTTTTTGAACTCCCAGTGTCTGAGAACATATTTCTTCCCTATAGGAGGTGAGAAGAGAAGGAAGAATAATGGGAGGAAACAGGACCTTTTTCAGCTTGACAAATAGGTATAGCTACTTCTTGGACTTTTTCCCCTCTCCGAGTCCTTAATAATCTTTTTACATATTTTTTGTTTAAATACTATCCTTATGAAATATTGCTCACCTCTTAGTTGCAGTTTCTTATTTCTAGTACTCATAATGTCAAGTTACATGTTCACATATGAAACTTGTGATTTTGATCTTGTTTTTTAGAACAGTGATACGTTTCATTGACATGGTAAATTTTTTTCAATTAGGAGTAGAAGTCACCAATAAATGTATCCCTCTTGTTGAGATTGTCTCTAATGATACTGGCTTCTTTTCATTAATCATATATTGTCTGTATACGCCAGGCAGTGCACTGAGCATTTAATATACTATACATTTCTTTCGGCAGCCTTAATATAAGTTATATATTTATGTTTCACTTTTAGAGAGATTAAGTAATTTGTCTAAGTTTGTACAACTTGTAAGTGGTGGAGCTTATTTTAAAGGCTTTCTGCTTTTGTTTGCTTGTTTTTTGAGATGGAGTTTCACTCTGTTGCCCAGGCTAGAGTGTAATGGCATGATCATGGCTTATTGCAGCTTCAATTTCTAGGCTTCAGCTGCCTTAGCCTCCTGAGTAGCTGGGACTATGGATGTGTGCCACCATGCCCACCTATTTTTTTGTTTGTTTGTTTTCTATTTTTTGTAGAGACAGGGTTTCACTTTGTTGCCTAGGCTGAGCTCAAGTGATCCTCTCACCTTGGCCTCCAAAGTGCTGGGATTACAAGGCATGAGCCACTGTACCAGGCCTTGCTTTTGCTTTTGATTATATACTGTTTTCCTCTACATTTCAAGAGCACCTTAAATGTTTTGGTGCCTATACCTAAAATTCTTTTTAGAGAGAGTTAGCAGTATGTTGATTCTACTTTTTTTTTTGTATGTCTACATACTCCTAGAAGTGTTTTATTAACCATTTATTTCACCTTAGGCTTCTGTTACATGTAATCAATTTATTATTGATCTTTTTTTCAAGGATGGTATCATAGTTAATGTAGCATATAGCATAGTTGAAAGTAGAGGTGGCAGTTAATGTAGGGGGGCTAGTCACATAAAAATTCATTTCTATTGGAATGTGAGGCTGGAACATTTCTCCTATTACAGCATGCTGCAGGGCACGGCTAGAATCCAAGCTTTGATTAAAATCACCCGAACTCTTTTTTCTTTGCTTTACAACCACAAGTTATTGCCAGCTGAAAAGGATAATGGAGGGTAATGATGAATGCATTTCCATCTGCTGCTGCGTGAAAAAAATTTTTTTAGACAGTTTCATTCTTTTAAAATCTAGATAAAAAGGTCACTTTGAAATGAGGAGTAAATTAGTGGCTACCAAATAAGTAGTTATTAGATTCCTACCCTAGAAGCCTGTTCAGGTAATGCTGATGATGGTTGCTGCCAGTTAACAGTTCAGTCTCAAATAGTTTCTCCCCAGGGGGAATGGGAGTGGTGTAAGAATTCAAGCATTCTTAAGAGTCTTTCTTTCCTTTTCATCCCAACTGTAGGTTTTAGACATAGGTGTTAACTTTCCCAGAGACTGCTTAGATTTTTTTTTTTTTTAGGCTGTCGTGGTCAAATACATTAATTTAGTCATTTCACAGTGTATACATATATGAAAACATTATATTGTACAATTTGTCAGTTAAAAATTAATTAATTTTAAAAAAGATCAGAGACAAACTGAACTTTTAGACTTTTCTGCAGTACATCTTTTTACTCATTGGAACCTGAGAGAACTAAGCCATTTGGAATAGCCTGTATCTAATATAGAGATACAGGCTATTCCCATTAAGCTATGAGAGGAACCGATAGAATTGCTATGCTTACTAAATAGTTGATGATTTTTCTTTTGACATTACTATGGTTGACTGTCCCTCATGGTTGTTCCTCAAGTAATTCCTTAAGGGACAACCTCAAGCTGTATATTACAGAAATATTTTGTTAATCTCTTAATACTATAACCTAATTATTAGTGATTAGAGCTGTGGGTTTGATTGAGCAGTTTAGTAGTCTCTTTTACACTTTAATAAATTTTTTAATTATTTAATTTGTGGTTGTTTGGTATTGGCTTCCAGGTTATTGCATTTGCTGAATGCTATGTAATGGGGATTAAGATTATCCACTCCTAACAGGGAATAAGTAACCAAAATGTAGTGTCTTTAACCACTGTTGAGGTTTTTTGACACTTGCGCTGGTGTGGTATTGTAAAAGTCATCATGGAAAGAGAGTAGTAAGACTACTAACAAGTATTAAATATTTACTATGTGCTAATCTCTGTGCTAAGTGCTTTACATCTACTATATCTCATCCTCACTTCAGTCCTATTAAGGGTCATTATTATACCCAATTTTGCGGATACAAAAACTGAGGTATATTGAGGCTAAATAGCTTGCCCAAGTTACACATCCATTATTATTGGAGCTGTGATTTGAATCTGGGCAACTGACTTCAGGGCTTTAGCTCTTAAACTACTCTGCTGTACATCTAGCAGATGCCTTCTGTTTTATACATAATACAGCCCTATTTAAGATTTCTACTTATAAAATTCCCCCATGTCATTTTCTATTAGAGTCTGTGTATACATGCAGGATTTTCCATTTCTATTCTAATAAAAATTTCATCTTTAGTTTTAGTGGTTGCCAGTTGGTTTCTTTTGAACCATTTTCAGCTTTTAGCATTTTTATTTCAGGTAAGAGGATTGTGTCACCCTGATGACTGTTTGGCATATATACTCTAAAGTTGGGGATGGTTAGTACTAATAGAGATAAACCATCAAAGCAGTTACAGTACTTCTTTTGGATTATATTATAATTTTGGGGGCAGATTTGCCATTTGACATTTGACTTAAATACCTATGGAAACTACTTTTTATTCCCTAAATGTACAGATGGTGGAATTCTGGAAGCATCCTGGGTTAAAGAGAAAAAAATCCACCTAGAATTTAAAATTGACCTTGGAGAATTGTAAAAGGGGGACGGGGCATGGCTCATCCATAAATGGGTTCTTGAATTCAATTTTTCACTTTTTTTTGTCCTTAGTCAAGCTTTGTAACACTGTTATTAGGAAATACTTGACTACTCAGCTTTTACTGATCACTTTAAGTTTTGGAGCACAATTTCTAAACCTATGAAATGATTTTTATTTAACATGATGCCATATTTTTGAATTTTGTGATTTCCTGCTCATTCTTAACTTTGACAGATTTTAATTAATAAAGGTGAGCTTCACTTCTTTGAGTTGTTATAATTAATAATGGTTCTTTCTAGAAAGAGGAGATTATCTAATAAAGCAGCAACTGAGTTTTATCTTATATAGTGTTAGTGTGCATTTTGCTATGGAAGGGGCATTTGTGTTAGATTTAACTTAATCTTTCTTCTGAAAATCTAAACATATTTGAGCATAGTTTAGGAAGAAATGATAAACTTGAGTTACTACACATAATATAATTTTATTTAGAAGTTTTAAATCCTGAATAAGGAAAGGAATACAAAGAAAGACAAGGAGAAATTCATAGTAATAGATGTAATAGTCATGATTAAAATAGTCTAATCCAACAAACTAACAATGACCTCCTTGCTAGTTGAGCATACTTTAATGTCATGAAATAAAGAAGGAAAAAGGTATCTGTACATCTTAGTGCCAGGTATGAAGTGTGCTTGCATGCTAACGCAGATCCTTGGCTAAAAACTTTAATTGTTATTTCTTTTTTAAAGATGAGGAAACTGAAATTTTAAAAGTAGGCAACTTGTCTGTGGTTAAAATGAATGTATGGAGACCAAGGATTTGAACCCAGGAATATCTGATTCCAAGACCTGAATTCTTCCTACCATATCACATATTTTCATATTGTCTTCTTCTTTTTTTTTAATATTTCTCATACCTTTTCCCCCCTATGTTGTAAGTTTTGTTCTGTTTCTTTTTTTAATGGATACCCCAGAAATGTTAATATACATATTTAACAAACTCTGAATATAAATATTATCTCTGCCTTCCTCCTGACATGAACTATTTTTGTAGGATTTTATAATTTTTGTACTTGATCTTTTAACCCCAGAAGTAACAGAGTTTAGATTTACCCATATGCATCTAACTTTTTTTTTTTTCTCTGACCATTCCTTCATGCACATCTGTTGTAAGATACATTGTTTTTTAATTTACCCCTCTGTGGAGCTTTCTGTGATTGGACCTCTGCTCTGGCTCTTCATCTTGTGTAGGCCTTCAAGTATGCCTCTTGATAAACTATTTTCTGCAATCCCCCACCCTCCATCAACTTCACACCACCAGAACTCTGACTCACCTCTTTAGACGTGTTCTCTTATTATTTCTGACCTTGTAGCATTTCTCTTACTTTATTTAAAGCTGGATTTTTCATATATTAAAAAGAAAATATTTTAAAACCATCTAACTAACACAGTACTTCTGGAAGATCTCCAGCCATGAGTCCACACTGCCAGAAATAGAAAGTTTGCATTGTCATTGTGCTTGATGGGAGTATTTTGTATTGAATCTGTGTGTGTGTGGGGGGGGTGGGATGGGGAGAGAATGTTTGTTTTGTTTTAGTTTTATTTTTGAATCAAGGGTGTCACTCTGTCACCCAGGCTGGAGTGTAGTGGCACAATCACAGCTTATCGCAGCCTCAGCTTCCTGGGCTCAGGCGATCCTCCTGCTTTAGCCTTCTGAGGACCTGGGACTTACAGGCAGGTGCCACCAGGCCCGGCTGATTTTTTATAGAGACAAGGTCTCACTGCGTGGCCTAGGTTCTCGAACTCATGGGTTCAAGCAGTTCTCTCGCCTTGGCCTCCCCAAGAGCTGGGATTGTAGGCATGAGCCACCATCCCTGACCTTGATTTATTTTAGTCTAGCTTGCCCATTCCTAGTAACTGATAAAAGTTTTTCATTAAGATTCATAAGAAATATTTGTTTGAAGGAGAAGCCTCAAATGACTTTCAAGACAACTTTTGAAAACTAGCCTTACTGAAGGTTTATACTGACTGTCTGTCTTCTTGAGAAAGAAAAATCTGAGAACAAATCTTGTAATCGGACATTAAGTATTGTTTTCTCTTGCACCTTATTCTGAGATAAATTGGAGCCAATTACTTGCTCTGTGCATGAGATGCCGTATTGTCAAGTTTAGGTAGGAACAGATGCTTTTGAGAAAATTTATGACCTTAAGGCTGAAATTACCATGAAAATGGCAAAACTTAATTGTATTGGAATTTTGTGAAGTTTGTTCTGAGAGTTTAGCTTCTTAAAGAGTCTCAATAATCTTCAAAAAGATAGTAACTTTATCAGTTTTCTTTAAATGAGGTTTTTAGTGTGTTTATTGGAAGTATCTTAGGCTTAAAAATAGTTTTTCTTTAAGTAAAAAATAATTTATTCAAGAGAGGTTTTTTTCACATGTGTTTTAATTCATTTTAAAGTGAAGAAATCATTATGCATCATTGAAAGTGGTGCCTGTACTTTTTCTTATTCTCCTTGTTTAGCAAATAATACGAGGACATACAAAAGTAGAGACTAACATTTGAGCAGTGTTTTCTATATTCTAATTTATTTCTTATAATCTTATAATTTGATTACCTACATAGGCGCTGTGTGTTTTGCTTTTACTAAATAAACACTGTTAAACATATTTTAATTGAAAAGATGCTTAACACATTTTTTAATGGGTTAAGGTTAATGTTTTGAGTTATTTTTGTAGCAGGTGGTGTTAATTTAGTGTTTTTGGCAAGAGCTTTCAGTTAGCACTGATAGAAAAGATGAGCGTTTGAAGGGAAACAATTGCTTGCTTTGTAAGTGGTGATGTTGAGTAATGACTAAGTACATTCATTTGCACAGCCAGTTATAAACTCCAGACAGATTTTTCCATGCCTTGTCCTTAAGTGGGTCATGTGATTTGGTGTTTATCACTGACTTGAATATCTTCAAGTTTTACAAACCACATAACTTGACCATGAAATCAAGCAGCTGTTTCAAAGAACTCTTGCAAGTAGATTTTATTTTTATTTCTTGGGTCATTGCAATGAAAAGAAGATTGTGCAATTTGTGTATGAATAATGGAACTTCTCCTCCCCCCCTTTCTATTCCTCCCTCCTTTCCTTTTATCCTTCCATCCTTCCTTCCACCTTCTTTACAGATTTCTATAATACTTTTTGGTTGGTCTTCCCCACACAGTCTCTGCCATCAGCAGTTAGCTTTTCGCTGGGCTAAGAGGTCATTTATTTTATGAAGTCAAATGGTATATATGGTATTTGGTGGCTGTCTTTTAGAGATGATGGTGAGTCAGTGTCTATGAGATTGTGAGTGCTGCATTTTATTTAGATCTGGTTTTTGTCCTTTCATTTTAGGGATAATGGGGATGGAGTCTAATCCCTAAAGAAGGCTATCTAAGTTTGTCAAGATCCTGCCTAAATTATTATTATGGCACATGTGACTGATAGATCTCTTTTGGATTTTGATGCTTGGAATGTTTTAAACATGTTTACTATTGAAATTGTTCCTGGGTCTTTCTTCTGCAGGCAGGATATGTGTACATATTAGTTATATAGAACCAACCATTAATATGCTGACCTTTGATTGTGCTACAGTGAAATGCTTCTCTGATGGTTCTCATAAAAACTGGGTGATGTCAACATTGAGAACTTTAACATTATTATCTGGTGAGAGCTGTTACTCTGTTTTAAGTAGTGTACAGTTTGGTATTTCTGTGTATGATACATATACATGTTGAGTCGTGAATTTAAGTTAGACAATGATATGTAAAAAATGAGATTATTTCAGAGGCAGTATTTATTTTGAATAATAAATGTATCTTAAATTCAGTTAATAAATATGTAATAAATGCGTGTGATGTATATGGAACTATGTTGCTGGATAGAACTTATAAACAGCCAGAAGTTCTTATTACTTATCTGTAAAGACTCTACAGCCTAGAATTGTTGAATTTAATAAGCTTTGTAGTAGTAGTTCAGATGAGAGAGATATTATCACAGGACAAAGAGGTTAGAGAAAACTTCATGCAATAATGACCTGGGACTGGACCTGGAGATGGAGGATTTGGAGATGCATAAAGGTGTAGGGCAGGAAATATCCAGCAGAGGGAGCCTGAGAGAAGGTGGGAAGTCCACGCATGTGTTTGAGGAACCAGTTTGAAGTATATGGAATACGTTTTAGAGAGTAGAGGAAGATAAGATTGGGACTGGGACATGGAGGACATTGAGTATCATCCTGAGGAGACTCTAAAACTTGTGAAACAGTGAGGTGATTGATAGTTCATTCATTCATTCATTTGATAACCAGTTAAATATCAATTGTGTGCCATGTACCAACTAAGCAGAATGATAGCATGGGTAAGAGCACAGGCCATGGGGGATTTGAACTTCCAAATTTAAGTTATGATGTACTACTTTTTGGCTTAGCGACCTAGTGTAAATTTCTTAGTTCTCTCTGACAGGTCTCGGTCTGTCTGTGATGATAAATTTGTCAAATCACCAAGTCATTGATTTTTATCAAATCTTCTAATGTTTAGTTAGACTAAGAAGCTTTTAGAAGAACTTTCATCTTAGGTTACTAATCATAAGTTATATAGAAAACTATTTTATTATCACTAACCAAAACTGTAGTATTTCAAATAGAAGTTTTTCAGTTGAACCTTTTTAAAATGCAGGACTAGTTTACTAATTTGATTTTTTTGGGGTATTGTTGAACTTAATTTTAAGTTAAACTTAAATTTTGAGTTTAAATGTAAGTTAAATTAGATCAAACATTTTAAGTTTAAATTTAAATAAGTTAAAGTTAAAATCCAAAAGCACCCAAAAGAAATCACAACCCAAACAATCTTGTACCCACCTCTACGGCTGGAGGATTGAATGGAAGCAACTGGGGTTCTTTGCATGATTTCTGCAGAGACAAGGCGGATGTTTATTTGTTGTTGCTGCTGATTTTTAAATCAGAGAGAAAGGTTAGGAAAACATATTGAGTAGGTAGAATTACAACTTCATAGCTTATTGTAGACATAGAGGAATAGATCTCTAATAGCCTTTAAGACCACACTTTTCATGAAGTGATAAGGATTGTTGAAGTAAGTCACAAGTATAACCCCACAGGAACTCATTAGTGTGATAAAAGTGTAGGTGTTAAGTAGGTACTTCCAGATGGTCTACTTTTTTGTTCAGTTGACACTCCAGTGGGTTCTGATCTTAATGGTATTTAATATTTGGATACTCCATTACTACCCTGTAGTACCCTACTTATTTATTACCATAAACTACCTTTTGATCTCTTATACTGTTGAATAGTTTAGTTATATATTCAAACTCTGGTAAGACTTGTAATGGAAAGTTTGGGAAATGGGGTTTGGCCCGAAGAGAAAGTAGTAGTAAAGGCTTGGGCCTGTTGCTGTGCCTTGTTCTTGATAATTTATGTCCGTTTAGTTGCTGACTGCTTTCCTCCTATGACCATCCTTTGCCATGTCTGTGTAAAACTATGATATGATATATGGGTTCTGAGGTGTTCATTTCAGATGTTATGAATTGAGCGTTGAATTAACTTGTCAGAAACCAGGGTCACTTTTCCTCAGAGACTTCTAGTGTAGTAGGTTTGGAGCCAGAAGATGTAGGCTAGAACCGTGGCTTTTTCTCTTATTGTGTTACCCTGAGCAAGAGACACAGTTTTTAAAAATCTGTTTTCTCATTAGTAAGGGGGAAATAGTCATTCCTAGTGTAGGTTGTTGCAATGAGACTTAAATGAGATGCTAAGAAAGCATTTTGTAACATTCTTGAGAGCTATTTATATGTCTAGTGTCATTGCTACATTGTGAGTCTTTGTGTCTTAATTATCATTTGAAGTATGCACAACACTAAGGCACAGATCTTCAAGTTATAAGCTCTGAGGACAGGACCTTGTGTGTTTTGTATCACTGTATCCCTAGCATCTTTACAGAATGGTGCTTTTTTTCACTTTTTTGTTTCTAAGTTTAAAAACCTTTTATAATTTTTTTCTGTTCACCCTCTTTCCTTAGAAGTGTGATTATTCTTTGTACATCTTCAAAAAAATGATATAAACAGAGCATAGCACCCCATCTTATGACTGGATGGATAAGATAACTTTTTGTGGACTGATCCCTAAAAGTAAAGAGGTGAGAGATTAACAACATGATTCTCTTTTAGTTCTCTGTCTTAAATACAAAGGAACAAGATAATAGATCTGGAGGACACAAGTACTAAAAAGAAAAATAAAAGTTAGACAGATAGGAATTTAGGCATAGTAGTTGAGTGGAGAACCCGGAAAAGGAGTTTGGCCTAGGTTTAGACAAAGATTATCTAGACCAAAATGGGGTACATGCGTTCTTACTATTGAGACCTTCCATCATAGTCAGGTAGGGCACACTAAGCTTATACATGGAACATGTCAGCCAGGCTGCACATTTAAAAATGCTACCCTGTTTATATTTTTATGTATGTAAATCAGCATTCCTATGGTGATAAGTGATAGTTAAGACATGTTTTCAGATAGTATCTCTATAATTCTTTATTGTAGACATCTTTAAATTAGTTTTCCTGAAAGTGAATTATTTGACTCTTATTCTGTCTTAATTACACATGAACTATGTGATATTGGGGAAGATACTTAACTTATTTTGACTGTTTTTTTCCCCCAGTTGTAAAATAAAATTATACTTAGCTTGTAGAGTTATCATTAGGATGAAAAATAATATGTGTAAAGTATCTAATACAGTATGCTAAATGCACAGTAGGGACTCAGTTAATGGTGGGTATTATTATTTTTGATCTAGGTTTAATGTATAACTACTTGTGTATCACTTGATATAAAATGAGCATTCCAAATGTTGTTGAACTTGTGAGTTTCGGTACTTGTTTTTAGACTAAATATATTTTATGTTTTCCTTTCTTAGATTTCTGAGAGAGCAGACACCATCTTATTTCTGTTGAATTATATTTAGTAACTCAAACTCTTATATCAGCTGTCAGACACAGCTTCATTAAAAGGTAATTTCAGATTTTGAAAGGGTCACTTATTCTTTAATTTTACTTGGATCATAACTGTATACTTGACATAATTAATAGTTCTCTTAGACTAAATTAGAGTCATCCAGATTGTAAGACATATAAGTTATATCGTATTCACTCTGTATTGGATTTTTCTTTTTCTTTAAAGAAAAAAAATCTTTGGTAATACAGTTGATATTTTAACTCTGATGACCACTGTTATGCTATATAATATGGACACAGGCATAAAGACTTTGTCTTACAAGTATGCTTTATAATATGCAAATTATGATATGCCTTGCAAATATTTACAAATTTTTTAAAAACAATTTAAAATGTATTTTTTTAAACAAAATACCAGGCTCATTTGGGATAATCTCAGTGGGCAGTTTGTTACTAGAATGGGAAGGAGATAAGCTGGAAAGAAGTTGTGTGCAATGGTAAATTGTATACTACTTTTAGGCAACTCCAGGTTGAGACTTTGGTGAGCTATGATCTGGGCCAGAGCACTCCAGTCTGGGCAACAGAGTGAGACCCTGACTTTAAACAAAATAAAGCAAAACATCTGGGAATGAGTATAGTTACGACTAGACAAACTTTACTTTCACTAGAAGATAGAATAGGATAGTGAAATTAGCATTGGAATGGAAATCGGGAACCTAGGGTCTCTACTTGCCCTTTCTTTCAATAACTGACTGAGGGACCTTAAGCAACTCATTTAATCCCTGAGTTATAGTTATTCTCTCTGTAAAGTGAGAGAATTAGAATTAAATATCAAGGTTTCTTCTACCTATGCGAAGGCAGTTTTATATAATAAAGCAAATAGTGCTAAGGAGGACACCCAGATAATTTGGTTAGAACCAACCAGTTGTGTCACATAGAGCATACATAAAAAGAAAAAGCATACATATATATGTGTGTGTGTATGTATATATATGTATATATCATATTCATACATATATATACAAGTTTTTATTCACTATGTCCATAGTGTATAGCATAGTAGTGGTCATCAGGGTTAGAATATAAACTGTATTACCAAATTTTTTTTAAAAAAATAGAAAAATCTAATACAGAGTGAATGTGATATATATATATATATACATATATACACACACACATATATATATGTATATGTATATATGAATACATTGTTCCCATTGCCAATTAGCTTGATTTAGTGGAAATAGTATGGGATCCAGAGATAGAAGATGGAGTTGAATCCCAGTGTTGGCTATGTGGCCCTAGGCAAATAACTCTGATTCTCAATTTCTTCATCCATGATAGGGATGATAATACCTATCTGTGACAGAGATTGCTAACTATACCCTAGTAGCCATTCTTCTTCTTTTGAGAAATGGAATTCCTAGTCCTACCCCCAAGTTTTAGCTAGCCTGTGACTACCGAACTGTGACTGCATTTTTCAGGTGGTTTGGGTCCTGTGACTAAATGTGTGCCATTGGGATGTGAAAGGAAGAGATGCAGGCAAATTTTGGGTCATTTTCTTAAAGAAAAAAGCCATTTCCTTTTTGTCTTTGACTGGGAAATGACAAGAATTGAATCAACCGCCTTGGATCCAGAGATGGAAGCCAGATAATGAAGATGACAGAACTGACTAGCTAGTCTGAGTTCCCTGGAGTAGAACTGTCTATCCACCATAGATAATCCACTTACCTTTGAACTGTTATGTGAGAGAGAAATAAGCTTCTGTCTTACTTAAACTCTTGGAATTTTTTTTTTTTGTATATCTTTGTTACAGCTGATTAGTCTACTTTGCAGCTTAAACAAAACACTACCTTTAAGAATCGTGAAGATTAATGATTATAAATTACCTAGTTTAATGTAACACATAGTAGATGCTCTATCAATGTAATTTATCATTTGTTAAATATTTACTTTCGACAGTTTGTGGGTGGAGCACAATGCTAAATATAAATAAGAAAACGTTTCTATCATCTGTAGATTTAAGAAAATAAAAACGTGTTCTTACAATTAAAAAGAGTAAAACAACTTGCAGCAACCAGTTAGAGAACAACATTTTTATAGTGTCATTCATAATAGTAACCAAAATATAATTGATCTAGAATTAAGCAATAGGAAACGAGCAAGAAGAACCTTAGGAGAAAGAGAATTCAATGAGGACAAAAAATGTGAGAGTACATGGAGAGCTATTTCATGTTACTTAATGTTAAAAAATTTATCTCACAGAGGCTAGTTTATAGGTTTAATTAATGTTAAAAACTCAAATAGCCGGGCTCGGTGGCTCAGCCTGTAATCCCGCGCCTTTGGGAGGCTGAGGTGAGTGGATGGCCTGAGCCCGCGGGTTCTAAACCCGCCTGGGCAGCGAGACCTCATCTCTACCATCAATCAAAAAATCAGCCGGGTGTGGTAGTGCATGCCTGTAATCCCAGCTACTCGGAAGGCTGAGGCGGAAGGAACGCCGGAGCCCAGCAGGTCGAGGCTGCGGTGGCA